>NW_007360330.1:1782004-1806023 GCF_000271585.1 Trametes versicolor FP-101664 SS1 | reverse complement strand
TGGGTCTATGCGTAGCGCTCGAGTTTCAGCGCCTCCAGCCGAGCGCTAGCTCGGCGTCCATAAAGCTCTTTCTCCTCGTCGTCGACAATGCTCGTGCGCGCACCGCGCGCGGACGCGCATGAACGCGTTTTTCTCTGTTTTCTTTGTCTCGGTTCACTATGATATATAGACCTCACCCTCACTGTTCTCTCTTCATCTCCTCTCTCACCCGTGTGCTCGAAAGGTAGCTACCTACTGTATCCCCGTCCATCTCCTCTCTCACCCGTGTGCTCGAAAGTCCCGTCGACTTCGAGTGCTTCCTGTTTTTTTGCAGAATTACGGCACCACGCCGACGCGAACAGCCTCAACGCGGCCCCGACGGTCGTTTCCTTCCGCGCCACCCCACTCCCCTTTCTGAGAACATGGCTGGTCCCGAAGACGTCCCCAATGCTCAAGCTACACCGCCATCCAATGGACAGTCGGGGATCGCCTCAGCGGGCCCTTCCTCAGCTCCGGGTACATCTGCTGGAGTAGAACCGGCTGCCAGTGCCACCCCGCCAGTTGCGCCACTGTCCTTCACGTCTGAGCAAGTCGCATTCCTACTCAGTGGTGCATTCGGACCCCAAGTTGCGGCCTCTGTAGCGTCTGGGGGTGCCCCATCTGCTCCAATTACCTCGGCCTCGTTCCTGCAGTTTGTGCCACCCGCCAACGTCCCTTCTCCTGCTGGTGCGTCCCTCATCAAACTCTTCCCCCATGTCGAGGCAAGCGTGCTTTTGGAGATCGCACGCCATGAGTTTAAGCCATCGGACCTGAACAAGCTGGACTCCAAGTACCGCGACCGCAATGCACGGTCCGTACTCGAGTTCGATGCAGGAGTCGGAGGCTTCACCATCCGCGAACCCTCTGCGAAAGACTACCCATCCCTCCATTCCATCTTCGCCCCCCTCACGACGTACTTTCACGTCCTCACAATGTTTGCGGCCTCCAGCGGCAGCATTGCAGCCGTATGCCAAGTTGCGAGTGGCTCGTACGCGTACATCTCGCAGCTCGAGCAGTTCAATGAAGACTACCAGTGGTCCGCCGTGCTGGCGTACCACATGGACTTTCACTACAAGCGACGGAGCTTTATGGCCGATGGCGACTACTCCGGCTGGGACATCATCGACCCCGGCCTTCAAGCCAGGCACCTCATCGGGAAGGAACGCCCTCGTGTTGCAGCTGCAGCACGCAGCGGTCATTCGTCGAAGGTAGCCACTACGGGCAGTGGCTCACCCTCGACAGACGTCTGCAGGCTCTTCAACAAAGGAGTCTGCGCATCCCCCTGTCGCTACAAGCGCGTGCACAAGTGCTCAGGCTGCAACGCCACTGACCACGGGCAGCACAGCTGTTCAAAGGCAGCAGCCGCCACCTGAGGCACCGGTAGGACGTGCGGCCACCCCGCGCCTTCATCCGCCGCTCGTCCTTGCCTCCAGGATGCGGCGTCTTTGGTCACCCCCGTCAACAAGCTTCCCTCGCTCGCCCCACTCCCTCACGCTCATCTCTTCCCGCCTGGCCCGCCCCCTCCTGCTCGGCCCAACACTGATCCTCGCTGCAACTCCCATCTCCTACGCTTGGATGATCATCACTCTGCGGTGTCATCCCTGCGGCGTGATGCATGGGCATCTCATCTCGCCGACTATCCCGACCCTCACTTTGTATCCTCGCTACTTCACATAATAGATCATGGCGCTGCACTTGGCTTCATGGGTCCGCCTAAAGCCCAAGACTGTCATAATCTCATCACTGCTCGTGAGCATCCTGCAACTGTCTCTGCTGACATTGCCGCTCTACTGCCCCGCAGACGGATCCACGGTCCGTTCATGTCTCCCCCGCTGGAACACTTCCGCAGCTCCCCCATTGGAGTTGTCTCGCGCCCGCGCAACCCCGCGAAACTTCGCGTCATCCATCACCTCTCCTGGCCGCACGGCGACTCTGTCAACGACGGCATTCCTGACTCCGAGAGTCATATCTCTTATGAATCCTTCGACTCCGCTGTCGCTGCGATTCGTCGCCTTGGTCCCGGCACATTGCTGGCCAAGCTTGACCTCAAGGACGCCTTCCGTCAGATCCCCGTACGTCACCAGGACTGGCCGCTGCTTGGTTGCCACTGGCTCGGCGAGTTCTACTATCACGTCGTCCTCGTGTTTGGTGCAAAGTCTGCACCATACATCTTCAATCTCTTTGCGGAAGCTCTCCACTGGATAATCTCCCGACATATCCCTGCAACAATGCGTCATTACCTCGACGACTTCCTTCCCATCTTCGCACCGCCCACTCCTCCGCCGCTCGCCCGTGCAGCAGTCGAGTGGATCATGGGCCTAGGCTCCCAGCTGGGACTCGAGTTTCAAGGGACCAAGACTATCTTCCCGTGCACTGCGCTCGAATTTCTTGGTCTAGAGCTCGACACTGTCGCCATGGAAGCTCGCATGCCAGCCGACAAACTTGCCTGGTTAGGAGACCTGCTCGCTACCTGGCGTGCAAAGCATTCCTGCCGCCTGCGCGAGTTGCAGGCCCTCATCGGATTCTTGCAGTTCGCAGCGCAGGTCATCCCTCATGCTCGTGCATTCATCCGTCGACTCATCGACTTCTCCGCTACATTCCGCTCTGGGTTTGCTGTGCGTCACATCCCATCCTACGCACACAGCGACATCCACTGGTGGAGCGTCTTCCACTCCACATGGAATGGTGTGCGCCTGATCACCCCGTCGCGTCCCACCATACACGTCTTCACGGATGCTAGTGGCTCTGAGTCCAAAGGCATCGGAGGCGTCTTCCAATCAGCCTGGTTCGCATCTCGGGTTCCCCGTCGATTTCGCAAGCACGATATCCAGTTCAAGGAAATATATGCTGCACTTCAGGCGACCATGCGCTGGGGCACCCTCTGGTCTGGCCATCACGTCGTCTTTCATATCGACAACCAAGTCATTGTGGATGCCATTGAGACTGACCGCAATCGCTCTCGCACGACCATGTCCGTGCTGCGAACCCTTCTCATGATAGCCGCTTGCCTCGACTTCTCATTCTCATCGGTCTGGTTGCCATCTAAAGAGAACGCGCTCGCTGACGCTGCCTCTCGCTTCCAGTACACCAGGCTGTTCCAGCTGGCACCTCACTTGCCCCCGAAACCATCCTCGCCGCTCCCCCAGCTCATTGGTATGAGACGCACGCTCAGTACTCTCGACAAGTCGCCTTCTATCTCTGGCACGGCCTTGCCGCAAGCACCCGGAAGACCTACTCGACTGGGCAGAAGTCATTCATCGACTTCGTCCAGCTCCGCCCTACCCTCCTCAACCCCGATGGCACCTTCCTGCCCGCATCCCAGCGAGCCGTCATGGAATGGGTCGCCCATCTCGGAGCTCGGAGCCTTCAGCCCAAGACGATTAAGTCCTACCTCACAGGAGTTCGTTCCTTGCATGTCGACGCTGACCTCCCTTGGACTGCATGCGAGTCCCTTGTCATCCAACGGCTCATCCGCGGGATCAAGCGATATCACGGAGAACGCGAACGCAACCCGAAGCTCCCAATCACAATTGACCTACTCCGCCGTCTCTGCTCCTCCCTGCGGGACGATCTTGTCTTTGATGTCACATTCCGGGCCGCCATCACCTTAGCCTTTGCCGGCTTCTTACGGTGCGGCGAGTTCACAGTCGACAAGCCCTCCGCGTACAAGGCAGATATCCACCTCTCCCGTGGATGTGTCCAATTTCTGCCTGATACATCTGCGCCCACCCATCTCATCCTCTCCCTTCCCGCCTCTAAAACCGACCCTTTCCGGAAAGGTGTCTCAATTCTCATCGCCGCCGCCCCGGACACAGTGACTTGTCCAGTCACCGCTATGCGGCGCTTCTTCGAGCTCAACCCTCGCCCTCATTCCCCCCCTCTCTTCTCTGCCCTCGACGATGCCGCCGCCCCTCTTGTGCGCTCGCAGTTTGTCGCTCAGCTCAAATCACGGCTTACAGCTCTTGGTCTCGACGGGGCCAAGTACTCGGGCCACAGCTTTCGCCGTGGAGCTGCGACATCAGCGGCTGCATCAGCAAAATGCCCAATCTCCTTATTTCTACTTTCGGCCTTGAATAAGGAGGAAAAAGACGCTAATGCACGCTCAGGAGATTTAATGCATACTAAGACGTCAAAATGCGTCAAGGCACTCTCGTCCTCTTAGCGTAAGGTGACCAGAAAGGACGCAAATGGACGTAAGACACACTAAGTAACCATAAGGGCCTAAAGGGTGCCCAGTGTTGGAGCTCTGGGTACGCCGGTAGCACGTTATTCTCTCGGCTCATATACGCATCTAGGATGCTCATTCCACTGTCTGTAGGTGTGTGTGCATGTACTCAACTCACCAAATAGACCGTCCGCTGTCTGACGTCTATGATATACACGTTGGTGGTAATATTACGAAGGATTAGCACGCGCAACGTACCTTCAGTCCGTACGGTCACCCAGCGATATGAATGGGCACCTACCTGATGATTTTTCCAGTTCCGCCCTTCGCCGGTTGAACTCTACCGTTTCTCACCTTCTACCATGATTGCCTTCCCTCTAAGAAGGCCCTCGAGGGCGCTGGAGGCGTCGGGGCAGGTGGAGACGAGGCGGACAGTGCGAAATTTAAAGGTGAACGAGGCGTTGGTCAAGGTGCACGGCAACCATGATGGCAGATGGGGAGCGTGTGAGATGGGAAGCAGAGGAGGCCGCAGGCGGCACGAAGGTTCGACGGTGGAGGAATCATACCAAGAGGAGGGCAGGAGGGAATTTAAGGCGCGAGGAGGCGTTTCAGGAAGGAGGACGGAGGCTGCAGGCGGCGCGAGGGTTCGAGGGTTGTGACGAGCAGGCGTTGGAGCAGTAGAGGGCGAATTCGGCCGACGGTGAGCTTATTGGATGCGATGTATTGGACGCGGCAGGCGACAGGTGGCATGAGGGTAAGACGTCGAGGAGATGTTGCAGGAGGGCAGTTGGGGAGCATGAACGGCGCGAGGAAGCATTTGCAAGGTCAAAGGACACCAACAGCGCGAGGATTCGACGGCAGAGCCAGCAAGCGGCGCAAGATTACAAGGGTCAAGGCCAGCGCGGTTGAGGTCCATGTAGCGGATGGGAGAGGTAGCTCAAGAGGGTGACTGCGCGGCGAAGCAAGCGATTTTTGATGTGGCCGAAGTGAAGACTGTCTCGGAGGGCGCCGTTCTCATCCTACTACGGTATACGTTTACCTTGAGCAACATGGTGCGACTGGAGTCATACTCTTCCTCTGGGCATATTCCTGAGAGTCGAGGCGACCCGCAGTCCATAAGTGGTAACATGATACTCACCTCAGGACCGGCCGCCGAAGATCCATGTTACGGTGCGCAGTCTGTTCAGATTGAGTCGTGCCGAGCACCGTGCAAGTGCACTTGGTCCTCAGTGCCGCATGCTTAGTATCGTCCCTCAAGGAGCATGTACAGACGATCTGTGCAAGTGCACGTGGAGCTTGGCACGATTATCTTGCACTCGATGCGTCAGGAGGTGTAACAGGAACAAGCTTTGTCAAACAGAGCAGGAGAGGCGACGAAGCGGGAGAGGAGATGGAGCGGGAGGCGACAGAGCGAAAGAGGCGCCAGAGCGGGAGAGACGACAGAACGAGAAAGGCGACGAAGGGGGTGAGGCGACAGAGTGAGAGAGGAACTGCAAGAGGCGTCGTAGGGAGGGCAAGTGGCGTGAAGAGCTGTGGAGAGGAGGGGGTCGTCAGCAGACGCAATGAACGAGGTACAGAGTAGTTCAGATAGTAAAAGTCGCAGCACACGAGATAGATCGCAAGGCGTCGACTTTTTGAAGACCTCTACCGCATAGACTTCAGACTGTGAAACTATCAGTAGAGGGTTTCGATACATAGCAGAATGGATATAGGTTTACAACGCCCGAAATATCATGGCACAACTCACCAGCGTGAATATATATGTGCTGAAGCGACCTTTAGTTAACTCCGGACGTGAACAGAGGCGCGAGGGCTTGATTAGATCGAAGGCGGCATGATAAGCACACATCGACGCTCGTCTCATTGTGGAGGTGGAGGTGGTCGTAGAGGCGGGAGGGAGAGAGCCAGGGCGAGGGCGAGGGCGAGGGCGGCGAGCTGAGCACTGCGAATATGTGCTCGTCTCATTGCTGCATGCTCGTGGTCGGGAACGGTCAATGAATTCGCCTCAAAAATGGCGGTGATCGAGCGACTAGATACCGCGGTGATTGAGCGACTAGATATTGCGGGGATTGTAGGAGGGGAAGAGACGGCGGGGGTGATATTGAAGCCATAATGGATATCGTCAATTATGTCCTCGACGGCTGCTGCACTTACTCGTGGGACGGCTGGCACTCATCCGTACATACGCGATGTCCAGTGCGGGTCCTGAGTGCCACTAGATGTACGCAGACGCAGGTATGCTGATGGGGAGCGACAGCCCAATGGGCGGGCACGAGACGAGGGACGGTATCCGTGAATACCCGGGACATGATGTAGTTCCAATGCGAGAATGACAGCACTAAAACAGTGAAAAATTAGTGGTTCAGCAGGCGTCATAGTCACTCACATACTGTTGTGCTCAGCGTCATAACCATGAGTCACTTGGCCTACCGCTCGCTTGCCCGCATCCATTCGACTCGTCACAAGCTGCTACGTCGCATGCCGGTGTACCAGCTTCACAGACATCAGCGCACGCTATATGCATTATCCGCGCTCACCTAAACACGAGAGTATGCGAAGAGTTTTGATTAGTATCCTCAGCCAGTACGGGCACGCTGTGGTATGACGTGGCACTGGTTTGCGGCTCGAGGGGAGTGGAGATCGCATGTGCATGTACTTGAGTATCAAGACGCGTCACGCACCTTCGTATGTTTCGTTCCGTGTGAGATGCTGCTTGATATCTTGCGGCACCGGATGCCCCAGTCGTGGGTCATGATGGGTTGAGAGCAAAACCTGGTTCGGCGCTACACACCCTGAGTACTCTCGCTTCCGCCGCTGCTCGGTAGCGCCAAGGTAGATTATCGTGAAGGCACTGACTCGCAGAATTCTAGGCCCAACAGTATGCGGAGTACTTCGTAATAATTCTGAGGAAGTAGGGACAAGTACGCCATCATTTCTAATGTATGTAGCGTAGTCGGGAACTTGAAGGCTGTAGCGTGAGCTTGACTCGGAAACTCGAGAAGTGAAACGAGCAGTGAATGAAGCCAAACTAGAAGTACGAGGTAATTTACAAAAAACAAGATAGCGACAATCAGGTAGCAGGGTATGGTTGGTGAAGAATCTCGAAAGCATGATGGTCGACATACTTGTTGACATAGAACGAGGTGAAATGGTCTAAGGACTGGTGACTCTGTAACTCTTCTGGGGTTTCTGTGCGTGAGCTGACTCCAATGAGGTGAGCGGCACGTACGATGACGTCGAGATGTATGATGGAAATAACCCGAATGTGATTTCTTCCTATACCCGTGAAGGTTGGCCGCACGATCCACATCCCGGTGTCCTTGTCGGGCTCATCGAAGCTCCGGTGGAACCAGTGGACGACAGCGCAGGGATAGAACCTTCCCATGTGCTTGATGCGAAGGAAAACAAGAATGCGGGCTACGTCCATCCCTAGCAGCCCCGGCTTCTCATTCCGCTTATTGACCAAGACGCAGTCAAATCGAGCGGGACCACCGCGCCAGCTAGGTGCGGCACGCACAATCTCCCGGTGCATTCCTCCGATGCCCGATGGATCGCTCGGCGCGTAGTAGGTTGCAGCGGCAGAGTAATAAACCGCAAGGGACTTTTCCTCCTCGGAAAATGGGGGGCAGAGGTCCAAGGGAAGCTCGGAACCGCTGATATCGCCATTAGGGTGGAGTTGGTGGTAGAGAAAACGTCTGATATATTCCTGCAGCTTGGGTATCTTGAAGTCGCGTGCGATGGTGCATATTGTCTTTCCATGTTGACGCTCTGCACATCATGTCTTGTTAGAAGGTGTCACAGTGTCCGGTAGATTTTCATCGGAAATGACTTACGAGGTGTTGCAGCCATGGCCATGTACGATGTGACCGTTGGACCATCGACCGCACCCTCTTCCTCATTTGGATCCGTATCGCGCGGGTGCTGTGGGGGCGATACGTCTCCGTCAGACTCTGAAGAAGAGTCATCTGCGTGTTCCAATACCGATAAGCCATCATCGCGTGCTATATATACTAATAGGCAACTTGAGACATACCGTTAAGCCCCAATTCCCTCCGAGCAGCTCTCAAAGGGCTTTCTTTCAGCATCCCACGCTCCTTGAAGTCCACACGAGCCGCTGCAAGCTTGTCTAGACGCTGGTTCGTTAGCAACATCTGCTCAAGAGCCTCATAGCGGTTTGAACGCCTCCAAGGTTCTTTGACTGCTTTGATGTGCTTCGATTCCGTGATGGAAGAGCAGAGGCCGTTCGGTGCTGCAAAGTCCCAGATGCGGTCCACATAGTGCATGAGGGAGTGTTGTCTGGGAAGGGAGAAGTGCTCGCGGACATCTGTTTCGCGGAAGACCTCGCGGTTTTGATGGAAAGCAGCAAGAGCGCGCTCGATGTCGGCGATGGTTTCATCCTCAAGCTCTTCACGACGAGCGAGGTAGCAGAAGTCAAGGAAGTTCCGAATAGAACGTATCACTTCTGCTGGAACGAGCCCGTCGATAGCTGGAAGATAGACCTGAAGAATTTATCTCCTTTAACGACGGTGGCCAGATAGTTCATCCAGATAAGTATACCTTCATCAAAGCCTTCGAATCGTCCCCTGTCCATTGTTTGAATCCCCTGCCTTCATGGAAATGCCTCAGCTTCGAAAACGGAGGAACAACTGCAATACTTGATGGCACAGGGTCAAATTAGATCATACGTGCTGATTCGGAAACATTCCCATGTCGCGTGCGTACCGACGGTCGACCTCGGCGAGGATCTCCTTCATCCTTGTCTCCCCGTGTGTAATCTTCAGGTACCTCTCGACCCAGGTTACAAGATGATCCTTGAATGCGCCTTTAATCAACTGGTGCAGGATGTCGGGTGATATCAGGGCATGGATGTCAGCCCTAGGGAAATCATTTGTGAAAGGCTATTGATATCAAGCATGAGCGACGTGTAATCGTTACCGCTCTACTATTACACGCTCACCACGACATCTCCAACAATTCCATAACTATACCAAAGATCTCCTAGCTCGTATTCCCGAACTAGATGTTCCGTGTGTTCTCGGGTCCTCAAGAGGCGATCTTTACTGTCGAGGTCCCCCGATGGCGCAGTACAGCTACATCACAAACTTGTTAGTATCCTCAGGGTCCAGTGGTGATAATACGAAGATGTCTGATTCTGCTTACATGGCGCACCAGCCTTGTACAATACAGGCTACGAGAGCTTGTTCCGGATAGTCTGCAATGTAAGGGCCAATACTGTATACGACCTTTCGGAAATGACCGTCTCCACAGCGGACTATCTCTGGCGTCTCCATCCAAGGACGAAGAGTGCTTAAGATGCGTGAAAGGGAACTGTGGAAAAGTTGCCGGCGGAATTTGGTGAACAACATGTCATTGTTGTCGCGTTTATTAGCTATACATCAGCGGCCAAAATATCAGTATCAGCGTGAAGCACAGGGGATTTGATTGCGCACTCTTGGGAATCGCCAGAAATGCAATAACCGCGACCGCATTCCTGTGGGCACGCCGCACGTTGTTGTGTACGTTCCCAATCGAGATGTAGAGTGGATAGTACTCGTTCTGTCCTGTCGCCACAGAAACCGTCGTTTTGTCGCTACCGAGGATTATAGGAACGAGCGCAGCATTAGCGCATCCGGGCAGCTCAGCTATGGCATCCTGTGTGTGGTAGATAGTGAGCTGATGAACTGGTAATGGTTAGAAGGCACTGGCTGCTTCACGTACAGCTTGATTCCATGCCCACTCGCCTCCCATGAAGTTACGAAGCCGACGTGTTGAGTCTGGGCCGAATTCTCGCAGCGGAGCGAAGTCAATCTCGTCCTTGAAGTCGGGGTTTGACAGCATGTTGTGGGCAATCTCGAGAGGATCCCTGAAAAAGACCGAGTGTTTGTCCTTCATCCAAGGAAGTACGTCCGAATCATTATCGGGAAGGGGTCCGCTGTAGGTGATATCGAAACTTTGCCACCTGACGCCCCCGAGTGGTGTGTCGTCAATAGTCTCGTATAGATCTGCGTGGTTGTGGAATGGAGGAGTAGTGTTGAACCTGGCCAGCGATGCCGCCCACAACTCAAGAATGGAGTCGATGTTCCCCGCAGGCATCTGTTCCTTTGTATACAAAAGGTCGGCGAGCTCAAACGCCACGCGGTCCTCGTAGGGGGACCAGTCATCTTCATTCCGGGTCACCGCTGCAGGAGGGTCGGCATTTGAAGGAAGCATATTTCCTTCGCGGTTTACGGGTCTCCCTGTAGGATTGAGAGTCAGTGATCTATCAGTTTACGATCATGCGGTACATATTTGCGAAGATTATTCACCGCTGATGATAGGGTGGTACATGTAAGTACGGCCCGTGAAGATGTTCTTGAAAGGCAACGACCTTACACCCTCATCATGCTCGTCCTCACCATCGCCGCCGGCCTCGCCAAGACCTTCCTCATTTTCTGCGGAAGATTCTTCACTTCGATCTCTGCCTGCGCGGCCATCCTCCAGTAGAGAGACTTCTTCCTCTTGGTGAGGCTCGAACTCGTCGTTGTTGCGATCCTGGGGGTCATTCTGGGAGATATCGTCTTCGTCGCGGGCACCTTCATCTCCATAATGATGATGTATATCCCAATGGTCCGCGTGATATAGTCTGTCCACGCGTGACGCAGAAGTGTCGGCTACTCCAGGCACTTGCCCCTCCTGCAGGGAATGGGGGGATGCTATATAGAAATTGAACGGCACACCCTTGGCTGCAAAGCCGGATACTACTTACCTGCAGGCCCATCAAGTTCGCTGCCATCACTCTGACGGGATTTGGTCATACCGTGCTCGTTCTCGTCGGACGAAATCTCCCCGGGCTCTGAGAACCCTTGGGAAATGTCCATAGCATCATGAGACACTGCGATTTGGTCGCTTATTTATGAGAGACTGGTTAGAAAGCTCGTAGCAACGAGCCTAGATTTAGAGAATCCATACCTAACATGATCTTGGTCGACTTCATCCTCTTCGCCTTCATTGTCTGAGTCCGAGGCGTAATCGACTTGCAGGAGCGGGGGCATATCAGGGTCCCAGGTAGGATGAACAGCCCGCATATGTTGCGTATAGCCAGTCATGTTCTTCAAAGGGTAGCTCGCCCCACGGCGGCAGCCAGGAACAGGGCAGGAAAGGTCGACATCAGCTGAATCGTGATCCATAATGGCAGGGAGGTATCGATGGGATTTGCAAGAAAAATGAAACGCAGGTAGAAGCAGACGATGAGGGTGTGCTGGTGTTGATAGTCCTGGGCAGTCCCGTACACACACATATATATACGTATAGATGGTGTGCACTTCCAAGTTGCGAAGCTAGCGCATAACATCGGGGCTTACGGGGACCAAGAACGGTGTCGTGGGGCTTTGCAAGGTCCGAGGATAAAGTGCGGCCTTGTCGGGTATTGCGAGGACGAATCCGATAGTGTCATCAGGTCTTGCTAGGAGGAAGGGTGGCCTACTCGGGCTTTGTGAGGACGGCTAGCGGCGTCATCGGGCTTGGCAAGGTGCGAGGATAGAGGGAAGCGTGGTCAGGCTTCACTATATGCGAGGATAAAGGGTGGCGCGGTCGGGGCTTGCGAGGACAAGGAGTGTCACTGTCCGCGTTTGCGAGGATGAACGGTGTCATCGGGCTTGGCAAGGTGCGAGGATAAAGGGCGGCGCGGTCGGGTCTTGCGCGGACACGGAGCGGCACTGTCCGCTTTTGCAAGGATGAACGGCATCATCAGGTTTTAACAAGGCAGATGGCGGCATTGCGAAGCTTTTCAGGGACAGAGGGCGGTGTTGAAACCCCAGCAGAAGTTCTCCAAGAAACAAGTCCGTCAAAAACGTAAAGAGGTACAGCAGAGAGTGATGGGTAGAGATGGCAAGCAGATGTACGGTAGAAAGCGTTACGGCGATGCTATGAGAGATATCTAAGACTGGCAACCAGACAATTCCGACCACGTACTGAACATGCTAACGCCCCTCAGCCAACGCTCGTTCCCGGTTATTGGATGCTTTTTCCCCCTCGCGTCGAAGTCCTTCTGCGACATGAAGCCGCACTCCACCCAACGGAATAAGCCCCCAGCGGAATACTGCGTAATGGAGTAGCGTGATTCGTGGGGCCGAATAGTGGTGTTGGAGTGGTGAATGACGGCGGAGGGTATGAGGATAGTGGACCCAGGAGGAAATTCGATGACTAGCTGAGCTTCCCAGAGAATAATGTGCCCGCCCTCAACGGGGTCGAAGTCTCCGATAGCAGTGATGGCGCACCAGCCGGCAGGGAGGTTCTGAAAATCAGTGTGTCGGCAGGTGACTGTTTGGGGCCCGAGGTTGAACGTGATACTGCCGAAGACCGAGTTCCGGAAGTTGGGACGCAGGCGCGAGTCTTTTTCCAGCAGCGCGGACAAGGTCTCCTCATAGTACTGGTGCAATCGAGGGGCATAGGTTTTGAATGCAGCTGTGAATGCCCTGAGCAAGGTTCGGCGATAAGCATCATGGGAACACGAACCATCCCCAAAGCCGGCAACCCGTTGAATCGAACGGTTAGAGAGAAGTCCATCGATGATCCTCTGAGTTTCTTTCGAGATGGAGCCGTTGCATGGCACCTACAAACAATGTAAGCCAATTTGCTTTAACATTAGCCGATGACCCTCACCTTTTGTCCGCCGCCATAGGAAATCCCACTTGCCAATGGCGTGAAAACCCCCCGGCGGTGCGTAGGCGGTTCATTCGATCCCGAGCCTCTCAACCCTTCACGCGCCCCATCCAGAGCCGTCTGTATATCCCTCTGCACCTCTGACCAATCCTCTGATTTCGGACGCCCAACCAACACAGCAAATACGCGGTCCTCACAATCGAGAAGCGGCATGGTCGTTCTAACAAGCACAGTGAATGAGCCACCATCCACCACACTCGCCGGCAAATGAACGAACACTCCGTCCCACTTCACGTAGCGAAACCTTTTCTCCAACATTTCTTCCTTGCTCAAAGGGACATCCCGGGGTGGGTCGGCGTCCTTAGCATGAGTCTTAGTCGGAGGGCGGCGCCCTACGAAGCCCGTGGAAGACACAGGAACGTCTGCGAGGGAGCTCTCTGCACCAGCCTGAGATGGCTTAGACGTATTCACATGGAGTGTCGCAGCCATGGGCTCTGCGCGTTGCATGTGCTTGAATGCCGCCTTCTTAACGATGCGGCTGCTGCTGCTCGCCCGCTCTGCATCCTTCAACCTTTCGGCCCTCCGCCTGTGCTTTGATCGTTCCTTCGACCGCTGCTTCTCCACAGAGCCGCGGGCTCTCGCTGGCGGCTCTTGCGATGATGTCGAAGAAGCAGGAGCACTCGAAGAGCACCCTTGTCAGCGCGAGGATAGGTTAGCGGTGAGATACTGCATTTATGCAGTTTGAAGCATACCTGAGGACGCTGAAAAGGCGTCTACATAGTCATTTTCCAAGCCGCTGGGCAGGGCGGACGATGCGTAGCTGTCTTTGTTGCTGGCGGGTGCTACTGGCCAGGAGTTCGAGTGCATGACTTGCGGAGATGGTGTGGGGTATGAAAGCCCAGGCTGAGCTTCCTCGATAGCCGTTGTTGCGCAGTTACGAGAGTCCTTCTCGAGATGGTGCTGAACGTTACCCTCCCTGGGCTCGACTGCACATGAGGGCATGATGTCTTCGACGTTGTGCAGCACCTCAACGTCGTCGGAGTAGTCGTCGCACTGCGCAGCAGTCACGGCCTTGGTTGCAGCAGTCTCAAACAGGAGGGGAAGGTCAAGCTCGTGCGATGCCTTCACGCACTCCTTCACGCTGAGAACCCACGGGGAGAAATTTGTCCCACGACGAGTCTGACAGGAGGACTAGTCAAAAAACAATCACATAATAACCAATTGCATATGCACGCACGCTGCGAAATACATCCATAACGCTAAGGTGTCCACTGTAATAAGAGTTGTTAGCGATGCACCTAACATACAGGACCTCCACCGTGATCGTCAACCGGGTTCCTGAGGTAGGATCCGACGCATCTTCGACCACGGCTGGAGGGCAGAGATAGAAACTTACCAAAATTCGCGAGCTCGCTCGCGCTACCACCGTCTTGCGCGCAGACGGGATCCGATCGACAGGGGGAGTGGTACTATACGAGCGATGGGAAGCGACGGTGGCTAATATATAGCAGGAGGCTGTGGGCGCCAAACAGCAACCCTTCCCGCTCGGCTAGATCCGCCGCCACTCCCTCACTAGAACCAACGGAGCCACTTGTCCGATCGCACTTCTCACCCCATGAAGCAGACTAGCATGTATCCCTGGTGTGCCGCCCCCATTCTGGGTAGCACCAGGCCCGCCAAATTCCCATTCCGCGGCACGCGAGCCCCCTCTGTTCCCATGAACATGCGCGACGCTTTCACGGCACACTTCAAATGTGTGCGCGGGGCCTTGTGGGATGCTAAAACCTGATTGGGAACATGTCGGCGGCCGCTTTATGGGGCTGCGCGACCGTTCTCGCGACGATGACTTTCTCAGCCACCTCCTCGTCGAGAAGCTCGGCACCGGCGACGTGCCTCTTCTCGTCCACAAGATGAACCCCTCTAGACGACTCCCAAATAACGCCACTGAGCAGCTCCTCCAGATTGTGAGACGCGTGAGTGAGCTTTTCCCCTCCAACTGTCGTGCCCTCTGATCGTGCATGCCATATATCTTTCATCGCCCTCTCGTGCTCGCCCCGCGCAGCCAGTAATCTTCCCCAAGTTTTGCGCCATGACGTGGGCACGTACCAATGACCAGACAAGTATAGTACGACACTCCGGTCCCTCAATACGCGATTTAGACGTCCTAGGACTGCTGCAAGCGGCTCAAGGCTCGACTTGTCTCCCGCGGCTGGTTCCGGCTCCCCCGCCGCCTCCTTTGCGACTCCACACACACCCAGCCAGCCTCAAACACCTCCGAAGGCCGTCCTTCGACCACGGATCGTGCGAACGACCTGATACAATGTATGTAGGCTTTTCGGTCTTCGAATACAGCGACGCGTACGCGCAGGATTACCTAGTACCGCGTGCGCGAACTCGTAGCACACTTCCCCGTTTAATCAGACCACCACCATGTCTTCAGCACCACCTCCGAATTCGCCTGTGAGCAACAATGAGAAGTCGGACAACACCGCGCCCTCCGCATCAACTTCAGGAGCCCAAAGTGTGTCCATGGACGGGACTTCAGCACGGCCCGCGGAGGAGACATCCCGGAGGACATTATGACGCTCTCCTCAGACGAAATCCTCACGAGGATACGCCTGATTGACAACGACCTCAAAGTGCGTGACACACAAAGGCGCAAGTTCCAAAGGATCTGTTTAACAGAGTTGTGGTCCAATAGGTCATGCGCTCGGAAATGCTGCGTCTGCAGCACGAGCAGAATGTCATGAAGGAGAAGATTCGCAAGAATGGGGAGAAGATTAAGCAGAACAAGGTTCTGCCATACCTAGTCGGGAATGTCGTCGAGGTGCGTTCACCTGTTCTTTTGGTGGCCCGTCCGTGCACTAAGTGTTAGTAGATTCTGGACGTCGACCCGGAGGGCGAAGAAGATGGCGGCAACCGCGACCTGGATTCCATGCGGAAGGGCAAGTGCGCGGTTATCAAGACTTCAACACGACAAACCGTCTTCCTCCCTATGATTGGCCTCGTCCCCGCCAACAAGCTCAAGCCCGGAGACCTCGTCGGCGTCAACAAGGATTCGTACCTTGTGCTTGACACCCTTTCCGCCGAATTCGACTGCCGTGTGAAGGCCATGGAGGTGGACGAGCGGCCGACAGAGACGTACACCGACATCGGTGGCCTGGAGAAGCAGATCGAGGAGCTCGTAGAGACTATCGTCCTGCCTATGGAGCAAGCGGACAAATTCAAGACCCTAGGCATCAAGCCACCAAAGGGTTGCTTGATGTACGGCCCTCCAGGTAAGTCATCCTGTTATACAATTACTCAAAGACTCACCTGCTACTAGGTACCGGTAAGACGCTCATGGCCCGAGCATGTGCCGCACAAACGAAGGCGTGCTACCTCAAGCTCGCTGGTCCTTCACTCGTCCAAATATTCATTGGTGACGGCGCGAAACTCGTTCGCGACGCGTTCGAGCTCGCGAAGGAGAAGGCACAAGCCATCATCTTCATTGACGTATTGGACGCCATTGGCACGAAGCGGTTCGACTCCGAGAAGAGCGGTGATCGTGAAGTACAGCGGACAATGCTCGAACTTTTGAACCAACTGAGCGACGAGCGAATCAAGGTGCGTCGCCTTACGTGTCCGGCGCGAGCTCCGGTGTTCTTACTGGCGGCCTATCTCTATTACTTTCCTAACAGGTCATCGCTGCCACCAATCGTATCGACATCCTCGACCCCGCGCTCCTTCGATCAGGGCGTCTTGACAGGAAGATCGAATTTCCTCTGCCCAACGAAACCGCGCGCGCCCGCATCTTGGATATCCACTCGCGAAAGATGACGGTCGCGTCGGACATGAACTTCGAGGAGCTCGCGTGCAGTACCGACGAGTTCAACGGTGCCCACTGGTAGTATGTGATACAAAAACGCGTTCTGAACACACTCAGTGCGACGGACTTATTTTGCACTCCCTAGCTGTTGATTCGCCGCCGATTCGCCGCCGAAACTGCCAGTGACGTAGTCGTCCCACCCTGGACGGCGCAAGGTCTGACTTAAGTTTGAGTCACTCACGGAACTATGACGCGAGCCTCTCCGCGGTCATATGTTGCTCTCATTTTCTCTGTGTACTGTCCACTGCGTTGCCAAACTGAATGTAGTATTTTTGCGCACCCCAGAACAGCTGTCCGGTGCGTCACAACTTCCAAGATATGTGTATATGCAACAAAGCTACAGTCCTAGATCCAAAACAACGATGTTCCGACGACTCCTCAACATACTGCAGACTTCTCTCACCAACCCTAAACAAACGCAAAGTGAGACAAGGTTAAAGAAGGAGAATGGACATGACCGGATGGGTACCGTACCCCTAAGACATATTTGGTTCCAAAACAGAAACCGTGAGGCGATAGAGACGGATAAGCGGCAAGCGTTGTAGTGTGGAGGAAGTGTTCAGTGAGCCAGGACGTGAGGAAAAGTTTCTGGATGGTGAAGTGCTCGAGGACGCTAGTACTGGACCCTTTGAGTCGAAACGTTTCGTTGGACTCCGTAGCTCTCATCTTCGGGATTTCGAGCAGCTTGAGCCGCGGGCACAGCGCGATGATGTCGTCGATGAGGTTGATGTCGGGGACCAAGTTCCTCTCCACCGCAGTCACCACAATCTGCAGACTCGTGAGCCCCTTCCACGCCCGAGCCAGTGTGAGGATCTCCTCTGCGCTGACGATGAAGAGGTGGTTCGGGAAATAGAGTGTGACGTCTTCAAGCAAGGGAAGAGAAAGCAGGGGTTTGATGGCGCCAGACAACGACATGTCACGGCGCATGAAGTAGACCGAACGCGAGCTCAGGTCCACGCGGCGAAGCTTCTCCTTAGGAAAGTATGCGAGCGCGCTGAGGGTTTGGGCGAGGCCACCCATGCCGGAGAAGGAGTTGAGACCAATAGTCGCCAGCTGCAGCTTCTGGCCGGCGACCGCTACATTGTGAACGACGCAAACGAATCCTATCAGCGGTGCATGATTTGAGAAAAACGGGCGACGTACCAGCATTCCGTGGCGGGCTTAATTCCTGATGATGCAAGAGCGTGAAGTACGTGTTGGCCGACATGCCATCGGGCAGCGGGCCGTATTCCTGGACTTCCAAGTTCAACGTCTTGAGCTTAGGGGAAGTGATGGCGGCTTTGTCGTAAATGCGTTTGCACCACTCGCTGAACTCCTTCTCCGCATTGTCGACTGCGTCGTAGTCGGGCACATTGATAGTGAGCGTGCGAAGGCGACGTCCAAGGTACCACAAGAGCTCGTCGTAAGCTCTATCGCCACAGTCCCACCAGATGTCCTCGACGGAGGGGAAAATGGCGGTATTGTCGTCGATGAGGGTCGTCAGGAACGGAATGATGCCGGGCACAGTCAGGTAGGAGTTGATGCGGAGGCATTTGACGAATGAGGCATAGAACAGAAATCTCTTCCAGTTTGGGCTCGCCACGAGCTCTCTACCGGCCTCTTCTAGCGAACTGATCCACATATGTTAAAGTTTAGTATACCGTATTTAGTTGACGAACGTACCTCGCGCGGGCCAGGCATACGGGCTGCAGGAGTTTGTAAAGCGGCTTGAGCGAGGAGAGATTAAGCCAGACAAGCGGGACGGCATAGTAATAGAACGCCCGGTTGACTCGCATCATCTGGACGGCGTCCTGCTGGATAAACCACTCGTGCCATTCCGTCTTCATAGACTCGAAGATCAGGAAGACGAGGTCATCGCAGCCGAAGAACGTGGCGCAGGCCGTGTCGGTGGCAGAGGGGACAGTGCGAACCCGGGGGGCACGGAATGGCGTGATGGAGCAGAGCTCGCGCCGCGGGTTCAATTTTTTGTCCCCGCAGATGGGGACAACGGTGAAGCCAGCTCCGCGGCTAGGAATGCTAGGGTGGGCTTAGATCAAAAATGATACCGCAGAGAACTGATGAGAGAGACATACAGCTTTTCGAGGTCCGTG
Organism: Trametes versicolor FP-101664 SS1; assembly: GCF_000271585.1. Taxonomy (NCBI): domain Eukaryota; kingdom Fungi; phylum Basidiomycota; class Agaricomycetes; order Polyporales; family Polyporaceae; genus Trametes; species Trametes versicolor. The sequence goes on along the minus strand of NW_007360330.1, from coordinate 1,787,242 downwards.
AGCATTTTGCGGCGGGCGACGGGGGCTGGGAGCAGTGGGGGTGGATGGTGGTTTGAAGTCAAGTGCGTGGGAGGGTTGATGACCTAGATATATGTGCGCTTGCCCCAGAGAGTGCGATCAAATCTGAGAACGGCGTTTTGGGGAGCGCTCGTGCAGTCAGTATAAAGCGACAAACGAACCTAAACACCTAAATTTTTCCTCGCCCTTCTCCCCCACCCCATCAAACACGTACTGCTCCCCTCCTGTCCGATAATCCCTCCCACCTGAACCCCCAGTAGTTCCTCATCTTACGGAGGGCGCAGGATGGTCGGTACTCGTCCTGAAAACGTGGGGAAGCGGCCCGGGAAGGTTGTGGCACCAAAACCTAAACATAAGACCGAGGAGGTGACAGCCACCAAGGAAGCCGCTCAAGCAGCGAAAAAGGGTAAAGCCGCAGCGAAGAAGAAGAAGCTTGAGGAGCTAGCCAATATGGAGGTTGAGATGCAGGAGGAGGAGAATGCCTCGCGCGCTCGCCGTTCTCAGCGGTTGAAGCCGAGCGCGGACTCCGGCTCCGTCAAGGGCACAGTGCCCAACAAGGTACGTCGCTACACATATTCAGTGTCCTGCAGTCTGGAGATAAGTGCGATCAGAAACGGCGTAGGCCGCGTTCCCCGACGCCGCCGGAGACGTACACGAACGATGAGGAAGAGCCCACTATGGAGGTAGATCCTTCTGCGGACACGTCAAACGTTGAGGAGAGCGACGGCGAAAATGTAGAGCGTTCAGACTCTGCATCTCAGTACGAAGAGGAAGCAGAGGACGGGGACGGGGACGGGGACTCTGATGAAGATGGCGAGGCTGACGAGGACGTTGACGAAACCCCGAGACCACCCCAGAAGAAGGCAAAGACGGACAGTAGGGTGAAGGAACCAACCGGTAAGGACAAGCTGCGTAAGAGCGTGCTGGCCGAGAAGGCAAGCATGGCGAAGACGAGCTCTGCGAAACCCAAGACGGTCTCAGCGGCAGAGCCCAAGGCGTCGAAGTCAGCGCCTAGCAAGGACACTGCCACCGCGAAGTAAGTACGCCGATCTCTCTTGATCTCTGCGATCTACCTCTCCCCTTCGCCAACATCATGATCGGCTTATCGCTTTCCATCGATGCCAGGACAAGGCCGCCCTCGCGCACTCTGTCTACTCCCGTCTCCCCGTACATCGGAGGGAATGTGAAGGCGGCTGAAAAGCCTAAGCCCAAGCCCAAGCCCAAGCCGAGGGCGGTGAAGCCGAAGGTGGCGGCTCCACAGCAGGATGACGATGAGGTCTGGATCATCGAGAAGTCGGCCGGCAACAGCAAGGTGAAGCAGGAGGAGAACTCCGATGTGGAGATGGAAAGTGGGGGGTACGTTCTGACTGAGGATGAGGGTAAGGAGGCCGAGGCTGCCAAGAACAGCCCCGTCAAGAACGGTGTCAGGTTGACGAGCCAGGTGAGTTATATTCTCCTCGCGATGACTATACAGCCTCCATTCTGATGTGAAATATAGGCTCTTGTCAATGTGGCGACCATTGACCTCACCACGCCCAAACTGGTTCACAAAGTTGCAAGGGCTGGAGTCAATATGCCGAAGGACAAGATTCGAAGGAGCGTCTCGGGCTCCTCGAGCGGCTCTGTGAGTATTGTGACTTTTGAAAGCCCCTCCGTGTGTATGCTCACAATACCTAGCGCGTTGAGAACGACGAATCCGAATCCGATGACGATGACGCTGCTCCATCTTCAGGTGTAGGAAGGGCGAGCCGTCCCACACCTAAGAACTCACACCTTCCCGCGGGCGCGATGGACAACAACGACTGGAAGAGGCTCTTCATTCCTACATTCCTGCGCAACCTCGGCACTCGTTCAAACTGTTGGCATATCCCTGACGCGACGTTGATCAATCTCCTGCAGAGCATCTGGGATGCCGTCTATGGTGTCCGCATCCCGCACAAGGTTGAGGCGGGCGACATCGTCATTGCTCTCGTGAGTGATTACGTCGCTTATTACTCATTCTCAAACTTACATCGATTGGGTGATAGGCCACACAGAGGATGTACGAGTGGCGGGCCAGCTTCGGAAGCGGGGCCCTTCGCACGTTTGAAACGTTCTTTAGGAACAACCCCGACAAATATTCCGCTCACGAAGCGCGTAGTGCCTATTGCGCAGACATCTTGGAAGACTGTCGCCTGTTCTACGAGAACCCGGAGAAGAACGATCAGACTGTACGTCCCATGCGAGAGCTTCTTCTAAAAGCCACGACTGACTATGCTGGTTCCTATAGGGCCTCTATCAGTCCGTCTTCGTGCGCTCGTGCCTTGCGATACACATGGACGCTATTCAGGGCGCCATTGATGTTCCGGGAATGTACCAGTCCGACGAAGACATGTACCCGTATGGTGCGATAGGTCTTTCGGCCTCAGCGGTGAGTTTCATTGCGCCCACTACACATTACTGCGGATGAAGTTCTCTTACGTGTCTACTTGGTATTCCAGACCTTTCGTGCGGCCACGCTGTGGAAGCTGCTGAGGGTAAAGTACGACAAGGAAAACCGGCCCGTCCCAAAGCGGGCGATCAATCCGGTAACCGGTAAAAACAGTATCAAAGACGTCGAGTTCGGCATAGTGAACTACGGGGCTAAGACCGCCGGCGCCGCCACTTCTGCGCGTGCCCTGTCCTTCCAGAGTCTCGACACCGTTGTTCGTCTCGCGCTCGAGATCTCCCAGGTGCCCCCCGCATCGTCTTCTGGGAGTGCGCCACCAGAGAAGAAGAAGAAGACCGGTGATATGGACTTTGCGCTCCTCGTCGAGGCGCGGGCCTAGGTCAGTGAGGGAATCTGAGCACTCGCCGGTACGTCTCGTTAACGCGTATTACTACAGCTAGGCATATCATTGCACAACATGTTCCTCGACTTGTTCCGCGACTTCTGTGAGTAGAACGTCTCTTTGTTTTGTGAGGTACTGATAAGTCGAGCCACGCAGCGCTATCTTGAGCCCTGTACATGTCACACCGCCGCGTCTTCAACGACTCATGCGGATAGGCCCGGGTCTTCAACGGCTCCATGCCTGCCATTTCGGCCTTGTCCTCGTTGCCGTCTCGTCTACGTCACCGTGTCATCTTCGTCACCGCGCTATCTTCGTCACCGCGCTATCTTCGTCGCCGCGTCATCCTCGTCGTCGTGTTCTCCTCGTCGCCGTGTCATCATCTTGGTCACCACCTCGCCCTCATTCCTGTTCGTCAGAGTCACCGCTCGCTATTGCCATCACTTCCTATCACTACCGCTCGCCATTTCTGTCGCCCTCCACGGTCAGCATTCACCATCACAAGAGATATATCTTCATTTGTGTAAGTGTACTTACACTTTCAATGGTTAGTCACGCTCTGAAAGATGTCCATCTGCCAGATTCGACACGTTCACCTAGTATATAGACATTTCGGGTCGTGTGGTTCCGGTTGGCAGCCCACATCTATAGTATTTGTTCGTTTAATGTGCAATGCTCATCTTGTTATTGTCTTCTCTTTCAGGTTTAGAGCGCCACTACAAGCGGCTTTGACGTCTCGCCCGATCGTTGCATTCCGGTGCAACTCGTCTCTCTCTCCGCCATTTTCCGTCATGCCATCGTATTTTGCTGACCCGGTCTCTGTCTTGGATGCGCCACCACACGCTCTAGGGTTCTTCCCTCACCTCCACGCACCGTACCCCGCCTGCAGCTCTGCGCGCCCTGTTGAAGTTGTGCCGCCATGGCCACTCCTAGCTGCGCCCTTGCGGCGCTCTCCTTATTGTGCCTTTACGTCTTCCTACAAGCTAGTACAGCTCTCGTCGATGTTCCTTTGCATACCCTGCAACATCATTCGGCAGCCTATCGTGCATTGTAAGGTATGTACCGCTCTCTTTCTTCGCATCATGAACCCGGCGCGTCATGTACGCTCATTTGACACCATGTGCGTGTATTTGTATTCATTTAGGTGTATTTGCGTTCAGTTATCCCACTAGTACACCCAGACGCTCATTTCTGTACACGTATGCCGCTCATGTGATGTTCATTTAAAGTCTTGCCACGCCTTTCCGCGCCTTTGCCCGCCTTTCCGCGCCTTTCCGCGCCTTTCCGCTCTCATTTCTGTACGCGTATGTCGCCCCTGCAATGTTCATTTAAAGTCCTTGCCACGCATTTCCGCTCTCATTTCCGCATTGCCAGCCCAGGACACTCCAAATCTATTAGAAAGAATCAAATTTATTAGGCTTCTGAGGCATCATTTGAGGTCCTTATTTCCGCCTTTCAGGTTCTGATTGATTCTGGATTGTCCTGACAAAGCTGCCAAATGACGGTAAGGCGATATAAGGCTACATAAAGTGGAAGGGTGGGCCTCCGTTGAAAGAGACTGCATTTTGGCATGATCACTCCTTATCGCATTTTACGTCCTGATAAAGCGGCCAAAGGCCGCGAATGAGAATGGGGAAAATGCTGATGTGCAGTCGGGTACGCTGACCACGAGATTCAGCAACTCGGACGGTGGCGTAGCGACGCGTACAAGCTCTATATCGACGTCCCGCGAGACCGCATCCTTCATCTTTCCACACGCCTACATTGGGCCGATCCTACTCAGCCTTTCGAGCCTCCGGCTCTCCCCTTCGTCCCCTCCTTGGCTTGAGCTCGGCCCGGCTTCGAGTCGCACCATCAGCGCGACTCGCCGGCGTCCTGCGAGAGAGCGGTGGCGACACGAATGCAACCTCGCCTTCGTTCTGCCAAACTCGAGTGCGCACGCAAAGATGAATACGACAACTTGTTGTCGTGGGTCTATGCGTAGCGCTCGAGTTTCAGCGCCTCCAGCCGAGCGCTAGCTCGGCGTCCATAAAGCTCTTTCTCCTCGTCGTCGACAATGCTCGTGCGCGCACCGCGCGCGGACGCGCATGAACGCGTTTTTCTCTGTTTTCTTTGTCTCGGTTCACTATGATATATAGACCTCACCCTCACTGTTCTCTCTTCATCTCCTCTCTCACCCGTGTGCTCGAAAGGTAGCTACCTACTGTATCCCCGTCCATCTCCTCTCTCACCCGTGTGCTCGAAAGTCCCGTCGACTTCGAGTGCTTCCTGTTTTTGCACCCACCCTTCCGCTATCCCTACATATGGTTCTTTATTGTTGCTACGTCTTCATGTATGTACATTCGCCTCCGCCGGCTTGAGCTCGGCCCGGCTTCGAGTCGCACCATCCAGCGCGACTCGCCGGCGTCCTGCG
>NW_007360330.1:1777842-1781984 GCF_000271585.1 Trametes versicolor FP-101664 SS1 | reverse complement strand
CAGCCGAGCGCTAGCTCGGCGTCCATAAAGCTCTTTCTCCTCGTCGTCGACAATGCTCGTGCGCGCACCGCGCGCGGACGCGCATGAACGCGTTTTTCTCTGTTTTCTTTGTCTCGGTTCACTATGATATATAGACCTCACCCTCACTGTTCTCTCTTCATCTCCTCTCTCACCCGTGTGCTCGAAAGGTAGCTACCTACTGTATCCCCGTCCATCTCCTCTCTCACCCGTGTGCTCGAAAGTCCCGTCGACTTCGAGTGCTTCCTGTTTTTGCACCCACCCTTCCGCTATCCCTACATATGGTTCTTTTATTGTTGCTACGTCTTCATGTATGTACATTCGCCTCCGCCGGCTTGAGCTCGGCCCGGCTTCGAGTCGCACCATCAGCGCGACTCGCCGGCGTCCTGCGAGAGAGCGGTGGCGACACGAATGCAACCTCGCCTTCGTTCTGCCAAACTCGAGTGCGCACGCAAAGACCATACTCCCCGCATAAGCGATACTGAATATTTACTCAGATCAGACCGTCAGCTATCATTTTTTGATCGAAATTAGAGCCGTAATGATAAGTAGTTTGATAACGTTCAACACCGTCGGCTGGCGCTAGGGCCACAGGCTCAGAAGCGCGTCCAGCTTCCTGCGCGATTTCGAACTACATATTCCCAATGACTAACCCATATACACATAATAACCCAGTCGTTCGGCGCCGCCATAGATATCATGCGTAACAACTCAAATATCCCTCGCACGGGTTTTCTAGGATGTACGGAGGATAGTCTCCGCCCCGTAGGGAATCATTGAACGGGCTTCCGAGGCGCATCGGGCACAGCGTCGCCGGTCTCGCCTAGTGATATGGCCGGCATCATGAGGGCGGAAGTCCACGCTACGGTACGTCCGATGGAACTCGGGGATTGCGTGCGTATAGCATGAGGGCGCTCACTCTTGACACGGAGGTGCAGCTCTGAGTCATGAGGGGAACTTCGAGTGCCAAGTACGTCATGCGATGTGCTGAGCGTATCGTTCCGTCTTGGCTGGATGTAGCGGACGGCCTCAACCTCAGGTAGAAACGCCCGCGGAGCGTATATAACCTGACTGGAGTGTATCAACATCTCCAGGCCTCAGCATTTGCATACTCAGTACGCATTCCTCGCCTTCTACCCAAGCGGGAATTTACTAACTAATCACTCTCGTAGGGGTTCTGCGCACTCCAAACCTACTCCCCTGCCCACCCAACCACCCGAACTCTACATCAGACGTACGTCGCTCAGCTCGTGTCTTCCCATTAGCAACCCCCGTCGCTCACATTCTACATCTTCTCAGATGGCCGGCAGCATCATCGTCGCCAACAACTCCAACGAGCCCTGCCACGTCTTCGTGTCCAAGTACTCGCGCTCGTCCGCGCACGACGACTGGTACGTCGTCCAGCCGCACTCGCGCGAGTCGTGGACGCGCGACGGCTGGGAGGTCGTCGCGTTCAAAAACGCGAACGACACCGACCGCGCGGGCCTCTACGTCCCCGTGAACTCCACCGTTACGTACCTCGGCCTCCACAACCTCATCAGGTCCTGAAAGCGCAGCCGCGACGCCGAGGGTGTTATGGTAGTACTTCTGGTACTACTCGAAATGTATGCGCGCCGAGGTGCAATGACCAAGTCTCTTGAGCTGTTGTAGAACGTCCGTAACGCGGATTATGCTAGACTGCAGCGTGGTTTACTGGCCTCGGGAACAGTACCTCGTTTTTCAGACGCTTGACTCATCCTAGAGGATGTGAATTTCTCTGTTGTGCCCGCTCTGTACAAATTACTCTGGAAGAGGCTATGGTGTGGTTTCACTTGGGCTTTAAGGGGTCTTCCACCCCAACATATCCTAACGTACAGCCACGTCAGATTGCAAAGTCCGCACAGTGACACACTTCCAGTCACTCACCTCGTCATGTTCGGATAGGATGAGATCTTCATCCAGAATCATTCGCTCCATGACGTCCTCGCCGAGCTTCTCTGGGTTTGCGGAAGGCCCGAGCAAATCATTGTTCATATTCCTCCATGCAGAACGGGCCTGCCATCGGTCACGCTTTGTTTCGTCGTAAGGGGGTTTACACATCCTTGTGGGCATCTCCAAATGGCCTCCCATGTTGAGAAAAATGTATTGCAGGGACGGCAGTGCGTCCATCAGCTCCATTTCGATCTGCTGGGGGTCGAGGGTGGCTACGTCGCGGACGAAGTCCTTGGAGTATGGGCTCGGGGAAGATAGGCCATGGGTGAGGTTAATACGGACCTGCACGCACAAGTGCAAGTGGGTGAGGCGCAGCGTGCGAACAGACTCTATGATCTTAGACTGACGCGCGAGGATCCAACGGTTAGTTCGCAGAAACTATGAGCACAAATGTCGGGGACGTACAAGAAGGTCTCTCCACTGCATGGTGGCGATGGCCTCTCCATCGGCGAGGTTGTCCTCCGCGATGGGATTGGTATACAAGAGTACGAGCACGAGGTGGGTGAGCCGCGGCATGACTTCCGGGGGGAACAGGTCCTGGGTGATTAGGGGACCATAGCACAGTATAATCGTCAGCTTCAGGTGAGTCGGCGGGGCGGTTCTCAGAATGTCCGCGATGTGCTCCGTCGTGTAGAAGTTGTACGTGTCCAGCATGATATGTATGGCGCACCGGACACGTGAGACCGAGCACGAAGACGGAGAGCACGTCCCCGGTGACGCGGTCCAGGTGCGTCCATGACCGTCGCAGCTGCCGCTCCTTGTTCGCCTCGCGGATCCGCCTCTGCTTCGGCACGTTGTGCTGCAGCTCGAACACTGTGCCGATGGAGAACGAATCGTCCAGCGCAGGGAATTTGTATGTGAGGATGTCCATGCGGACAATGCCCTTGTCCACGCCCAACTTGAGCGACCGCAGGGCGGGATACTGCAACCCCTTCTGGTCGAACAGAAGCGTCCGCTCGGTGATGTCGAGGACTTCGAGCGTGGGCGCGAAATGGCCCAGAAGGGCGTCGAATTTGGATATTGGGACGCCATCTTCTCCATTAAACTCGGGCAGAGCCATCAGCGAGAGGCGGAGGACGCGGAGCGAGGACACTGAACGCGTGGACTTGACGATCGCCTCCATCTCGTGGCAGCCTTCCAGCAGGCCGAGCTCGCGTAGGGTGGATACCCGGGCGATAGCTTCCGGTACTCTCGGATCCGCGAGGCACTTGAACGTATCTTCAGGACGGGGCAATGTGAGAGACTCAAGATGCGTAATGTGTTCCAGGAGGTCCAAGATATACCGTACGACGTCTGGGCGTGCATGTTCCTCAAGCTTCAGGATTTCGATGCGCAGGGCCCGAATGACGGGAACGCGGGGCTCTAGATTAGTGGCAACGAATTCGTGGAACGCGCGGGTCGTTCGCTCGTCCTTGAGCACGACAGCCTTCATGGCAAGGAAGTGCTTCAAAGCCACTGGGCGAAGGGCGTGAGAGACGAGAGAGAATGACGATACCGTCGCTGCATCGTTGAGCGATTCGCAGACAAGTCCCAGGACGTCCAGATCGAGTAGTAGCTGCTGCATGGTCGTTGCGGGTCCAGGTTTAAACCAGCCCTGTACGTCCTGTACTTGAAATGAAGCGTGGAATATCAGACACTCTGTGAATTTTCCTTGGAAAGCGATATTTATACATACCTTGATACTAGTTCGGTGCTCACAAGAGGATGGGAGTGTATGAACAGTAGTCAGATACGCACCAAGCATACGTGGCGCGACGCCATCTATACATAGACGGCCCGCGCGTGGCTCCCCGGAAGTGAATTAAATGAGATACCTTGGATATACATAGGCCGAACCTCATAGATGGGAGTGGTGGTCAAGGGGAAGAGCCTCGAGAGTCCGGGAAGAGTGAGTGTAGGCTCGTAAACCAGCACTCTAGTTCTGCGGAAGACAGTCGTTCCTTCAGAATAGAGGCTGGACCCTCCTATGAGGGGGGGTGCGGGTGACCCCCGTGGGAACGACGCGCCAAAAAGTGTCTCGACGTCTTTCCTCGCCCGCCGTTCTACGCAGCTGAAAATCCTGAAAATATATGAGGTGGTTTGGAGAAGACAGCATTCCCCAAGAGCAATTTTTTATTGTGATACGTCGCCCACAGTCCGCTATAGAGCTCTCG
>NW_007360330.1:1771348-1777808 GCF_000271585.1 Trametes versicolor FP-101664 SS1 | reverse complement strand
CTGAAAATCCTGAAAATATATGAGGTGGTTTGGAGAAGACAGCATTCCCCAAGAGCAATTTTTTTATTGTGATACGTCGCCCACAGTCCGCTATAGAGCTCTCGAGGGCCGGGAGCTTCAGCCATCCATTGAAAGCCCGCTCGTTCTCTCACCAAGGGATTCCAACTCAGACGTTCCCACGGGGGGTCACCCGCACCCCCCCTTCATAGGAGGTTCATACCTAGAGTGAGTGCGCACGTTGTGGCGGAGAGTGAGAATGCAGACATTTCCTATTTGGGACCGCGAACATGAGTCGCCCACGCCTTCGTCTCCGCCCCGCAGCCCATCTCTGTTCCCAACCTCCATTATCTCTCTTTCGCAAAGCTCTTTTCTCCTCATCGTCGACGTACATTGCCCGACATGACTACGCTTTCTTCCCCACCGCCGTCACCGCTTCTTGCGCGCTCATCCTCCACCTCGTCTTCGAGCAATCACCTCATGCCGCTCAGCGTCTCCAACGTCGCGAACCTCTTCGTTAGGATGCGCCGCCACCGCTCGAAAGCAAAGGCCCATCACATAGAGTCTACCTCAGGCGACGCGCCACAGACGCACACCGCGCTTCACGGCGTGGTGTCTGCGGAGACGGAGAAGATCCACCTCGAACAGGACGAGACCTTCATCTGTCGCGACGGTGTTGACACCACCAAGCTGCTGCGCGCGGTCCGTGGCGCACTGTACCAGAAGGCGCAGACGTACGGTGCGAACGTTCTAGTTGATGAGCAGTACGTCCCTTCATCTCTAGCTTCGCGGGACCGGAGCGCTCATGTGTGCGCGTGTAGGTGGACGTGCACGATCTGCGGGCCTAGGCACCGGTCCGACGGTTCGTTCAAGGTCTATGTAAGTACTTCCCCGATGCCACCTATTACCAGAACCCCAGAGTTCCTCCCCCACATCTCGCGTAAAGCGGTCAGTATGTAGCAGGCATTACTAGCAGGTATGCGGGCCTACTACCGCGGGACCAGATATGCACAGCGAGATAGCATATGCATATCCGCATCTCCGATCGGGGACGAGGTGAAGTATAGCGCGCGACATTTGCATTGCACGTTTCGTTTTGCATACTCGGCGGTGTGACAGTAGCCCTCGCGCCGCCGCTCGCAACGGCTGCACATAGTCAATATTCTCGCGTGGGGTCCATCGTTCTGGTGGCGTCTGGAATGTACTGAGCGACGATACTGATCCCATGTTTGTAGGTCCACTATACGGCTTCAGCAGCGCGTTCAGACACGCTGGACCCACAGCGGCCAGTGGCGCTCGACAAGGCGCGAAGCGTACCCGGGCTCATGACGATCATCAGCAGACTGGAGTAATTCTGAAATCTCCTTTCTCTCCTTCCCCTTCATTTCCTTTCATCTTCACCTCTCCTCATTCCCCAATCCTTCCCTACCGCCTCAAGAATCAACGCCATCCTAACGGACCTTACACACGTGTACATGTACTAGTACGAGTAGATATCGTATCCCCGCCCAGTCCCGCCACCCATTCTAATCCGCCCCGCACTGTATCACCACCGTACCGCACGCCCCGCCTTAACCGGCGCCTCGCTACGACATACGATATGTACATTGTAGTTCTGCCTAGTCGCACCCGGAGGCTCCGCGTTTCTTCATCTCTTTCCCATTGTACAGTACGTACTGTAGAAGCCTAGCCGCTTACCGTGTCATAAGAGTTCTAGCATATTGTTTGAGGCAGACCGTCGGTCGGGTGCAACACCGCCACAGCATGATATAGAGTATAGTAGACGAAGGTACAGCGAGTGCATAGCGAAGCGGATCATATCGAGACTCGAGAGCACTGGAAGAGGCTTCAACGCACGAGAGAATATGTCTACGACAGCATATCGTACAAGGCAAGAAAGGGACTGGCTCGAGAGCGTAAACAACACGGAGAGAACACGAAAGCAGAGCAATTCACAAGCGAGAACTTTGGGAGAACTGTAACACAAAACACGACGAGTTGAAAAACTCGAGAGCTGTACGAGCGGATTGTTGAAACCCGCCCACACCGCGGCCGTCACCACCCTTATGATTGGACCCCGCACAACCCAACACGCTCGCCCGAAGACGTCCTCACACTCCCAGTTCGAAGTGCGGGGACGCCCCCCGGCGGCGCGTCGGGCCCCAGCACGACCACATCATGGCGCCTTGCACGCACAGGCCAGTGCCTATGGATACTTACGTGCCTGGCATGCAAGACGTCATGATCTGCGGCTGGGGCAGGTCTCGGGTTTAGGCTGTGTGCAGTCCAGGATCGGGAACATCAGTACTATGTGAGCAGTGGGAGACGGAATGGGTAGGACGTACTGTGGCGGTGGCGGTGGCGAATCCTAACTACTAATAGAGGGGCGGCTCGGAGCGCCGCGGTTCGTTGTTTTTGTCTCGTTTCTGTTTAGGAGGCGCGGGGCAGCCGGGATGTTTGTCTCGGACGTGGTCCCACATATCGCCTCGGCGGCTCCACGAGAGACCGGGTCTGCAGTGGTAGCCGAGCTGAGGCCCGGGGCAGCAGTATCGAACCCGGGCGAGGTCGTGCGTCGCGAGATGCTGTTTTCGGTTGTGCGATGACCTCCCTGTAAGCAAAGGTCAGTAGCTATCCGTAATGAGCAAGAACGTCGCCGATCATATGAGCATGCAGGACACCAACTCGGAGTCCGCAACAGACCACGGGACACAATAAGCGAATTTGAACACTCACATGTACCACAAACGTTGCATAGGTACTTCTTGCGTCCGTTCGCAGTGGGTCGTTCAGTACCCATAATGGAGGCTTGAGTGACCGGGGCACCTCCCACACCGGACGTGCCCGGCGTGACATTGGGTGGTGAAAGCAGCGCTGCATGGTCGAGACCTAGGGCCTCCGCGGCCATATAGTCGACCTTCTGGGCCCGGTTGACCTCAGGAGCCTGCAACTCCTGCGCCTGCGTGCCGTATGCTGTCGCATAATCATAGTGAGCGATAGACGGAATGCGGAAGCTCACAATGGTCCTACCGTGGTTCAGGCTGTAGATTGAGCTAGAAGCGAAGTCGTAGCGCGACGGGGCACACACACCACCGCGGCGACTGCTTAGGCCGTGCGCGAGGTGCTGCGTGTCGAGCGCGTGGTCGGGGAGGTTGGAGTAATTGCAGCCCATCATGGTTGGGGCAGCGGTGGCCTGGGGGCGCAGCGGCTCGCGCTCGGTGAAGTGGCCAACGAACAGTCCAGTGTCAGAAGGGATCCCCAACGGCCTGGACAGCATATCGTCGGTGTCCGAGACTGGCATGAGCGAGTAAGCTCCGTTGTACGAGCTCGAGGATGGCTGGGGGTAAACGGAGTCCGCTGTAGTTGCGCCTTCCCTTGCCAGATCGATCCACCCGTACGAGGGAGAGGATAGGATGTCATCCTCACGGCCGGTGGGAAGGGAGCACGGGGCAGGTCCGAGGTCAGCAGGGTTGACCACTGCGAACTTGTGCCGCCCGGTGGAGGGGTCGGTTCTCGAGAAGGACGCCAGGTGCGAATCCGCGTAGGATGCCTCGTTGTATGAGGACGCGACCCTGCCAGTGGAGGACTCGAGATACGCGTCCTCGTATGGATGGCAGAGTGCGTCGGTAGGGTCAGACGGGCACGCCCCATCGGATGCTCCATAAGCTGCCGAGGCCGAGGGTGTAGAGATGTTGTCCCAGGACTCCATCGCAGATGCTCAGGGAGAACGGCGCAGCGGACACGCAGGGGGGGAGGAGGGCCCTAGCGACCGTCCGGGGGGCCAACGACTGCATCGCTGCGTATTTAACACGTTTGAGACTCTGGAAGTCTCCCGTCCACACCGTCGCGGAGCACTGTCCAGTCCATACGCCAGCGTATCCTGCGACGAACCCGCCGTCGACGCAGCCCGTGCCTCGAGGCGGACGTAGCACAGAAGCATCGAAGCCCGCTTCTCTCGTCTGCGACACTGCGAATGTCACCGTTACAGGGTTTGGAACACACGGGTCTGCGACGTACCAGCTGTCGACCGCGTCCCAAATACCGCCGTCGGCCCCACGTATAACGGAGCCCCGAAAACGAAGAGCGCTCCAACTTTGCAGACTGCACGCAAGGCGCGAGAAGACTCCCACTGTACGACCGATACATTGTGAAAATCACCCTTTAGTTCACTATACCTAAAGTAGAGAAAATACCAACGAAAACTGGTTGTTCTCACCCACTCCGCAACTCTGGCGCCGGTGTATAATCACTACTTTTAGTGGTGTCGAAATCCGGAAATTTCAACCTTATTTTGCAACGATTCAACATGTCGGTGCAGCTGGGCGGAATGGGTGACTACACGCAACTATCTGGGTGAATTCTGATATCGGGTGATTCACACTATATTGCACTACGGTTTTCACTATGACATGTATAGCTCCCATTTGATTGGGATGAACGACGTATGTATTGATTGGCAACGAGTGGATACATGCAGAATATCGTATTGGACACATACAGCAGGGGCGAGGCGGGCGCGGGCAGGATGGGGGTATGAGCGAGCGTGCACCGGACGCGGTGTAGACGCGAATGTAGGCGGGGCAGACCTGAGGAGGGCGCGGGGTGAGCACGAGGGCGCGGAGCGAGCACGGGGAGGACGCGAAATGGCACGAGGACACCGAGCGTACACAACGCAGGCGCGAGCGTACACGGGACACGACGTGGGCGCAAGTGGATTCGAGACGCCGACAAGACATGGGCGAGGCGTGGGTGAGAGGCAGAGTCGCAAGCGCGAGACAGAGTGCGCAGAGATGCAGGCAGGGCGCGAGCGAGACCAGCCAGCAGAGACACAGGACACCAGGACGAGCGCGCAACAGTGTAGGCCAGAGCATAGCAGCAGTCGGATAAGACGCAGGCAAGATGTGGGCAGGGTGTGGAGAGCCGAGCGACGTGAATGTGGATATGGCCAGCCAGAGCGTGTGTGTAAGTAGCGCAAGGTGCCGAGCAGTTGCGAGATGGCGACAAAGCATGAGCAGCGCACGAACAGCTGGTGCGAGGGAGAGCAGGGCAAGCAAGATGACCTAGGAAGCAGAGCGACGGCGCCATAGATACTGATGCACAAGCAAGAACAATGCACGTACTGACAGTTGAGCGGAACAAATCCTCAGAGAGGGCGACCTGATAGCTATACAGTGTCGACGTTGAAGAGAGCGAGCGACCAGATGACAGCGGTTGTCAGCTCACAGCAGGTGGACCGTAGAGCACTGGGGAGATCCGGGTATAGCGAGGTAAATCCCTAGAAGAGCAGACGAGGACCACAGAGAGCGTGTAAGAGCAGGCGAGCTCAAGAGGACGACGAGGACGAGCTGCTGGATGTTGAGGACAAGAGAGATGACGGTTGTCAAGCTGCCACTGGTCTCCCAATGTTTGTCCCTATTTGGCCCAACCTGGCTTTCTCTCGAGCGCCAAACCTTGAATAGACTACAGTGATTATCACCGCTGTAGTTGTTGAAACTCCGAAAGGGCCTGATCACCACTACTTTCACTACCCACTAGTAAACCGACACTTTGCCTGGTGATCGGAGCTAATCACCCGATATAGTCGTAGCGCCCACCACCTTTCGGGCGCGCAGTGTCCCTGGCCTGGGCGCAAATGAAAGAAGCTTGCTGAACTCGGCGGCTGCGTCTTGTCGTAGTACTTACTCACCGCCGTGTCTCGAGAATGTGAGGAGCGCTTGTACTTACTATATGGACTGCGTGCAATGACCGAGAGAACTCTTTAGCCTGTGCGCAAATGAAAGAAGTTTGCTAGACTCGGCCGCGGCGCCTTGTCGTAGTACTAGTACTCCCTGCCGTGTCTCGAGAATATCAGACTGTCAATACGAAAATGTAGTACTTACCGGATTGTGTGGAGACGGCACCACAGGCACGTCTGATGTTCAATGCTGCGATCGTTTCGCTAACTAAGCCGTGGCACATGTGTACAGGTACGATGCGTGTTGCGAACTTGGCGCGGCTACTGACTCAGAGCAGCTCGGAGCCTATGCATTCGAACTTGATACTTAAAGACTGCATGCAGAATGGATTTCGTACAACACATCCCACTTCACCGACATGCCTTGCACCGAGCAGATCACCTTGTATACGACCACGGTCAGTTGTTCTCGTTGAGGGTTATAGAAACTCTGTGTCTGACCTACCACTCTACTAAGTCTCGCCGTACGGCCATCGGGTCTGTCCCAACAGTTGGCATGGATGTTGCACATGTCCTCACTAACGCGAACTCCTGGTAGGCGCATATTGCTCTCGAAGAGGCGGGCGCGGAGTACACCCTCTGCCAAATAAACGTCCATCGCGACAAGCCGGAATGGTACAAGCGTGTCAATCCGCTCGGAAAGGTGCAGATATCCCCGCACAATCTCCTACTCACATCACCCACTCACCTCTTTGCGTCCCAGGTCCCCGCCATCACTTTCGGAGGCCCGCA
>NW_007360330.1:1768266-1769983 GCF_000271585.1 Trametes versicolor FP-101664 SS1 | reverse complement strand
CGAGATTATGGCGGAAACATTTGATATATTTCTAGCCATGTGGTTTCCGTGTTCCTCCGCGAAACATGAAAAGAAATATTTGAACTATTCCCGGTATGTTTTGCTTGCACGAGCACATGGCAGAAATATTTCGCATGTCCTTGCCATTTTTAGGCAGTAATATGGCGAAAACATGCCTCGAGTATATGTCATTTTCAAGGTGCGATGTTTCCGACGTGTTTGGCACCGAAAAATGCCATGAATACATCAAATGAATCACCGTGGTCGAGAACATAGCCATAATATTGAAAATATTTGGCCCATGTTCTCCCCGAGAATATGTCACCGACATGAGTTAAAACATGACATATATTTCCGCCATAATCTCGCCATGTTCAGTTCAAAGACACGGCAGGTAATCTATTTTCAATCTCCGCCATGTTTCTGACATGTTTTTCTCGAAAACATCGCAGGATGCCCCCTGTGTAAGCCATAACCCCCATCTTGTCTCCAATCTCTTTCATGAGTGGACTCTCGACGCATTCAATTGCTCTCCATTTTCAAACATCTATGCTAAGCCGTGATGCCAGACAGACTAGAGCTAGACGCTGTGCCCAGACAAGTCGATATCACTGCGGTATCCATCAGCGCATCGCTGCAACAGTTTGCAAGAAGATCCTCGGGCCGTATGTGGCTTCAGGAGCATTCTCGTGCGCGTGGCTTCAAGCAGGACACGCTGCAAGTGGGGTGGGGGCGACGGAATAAGAATGGGCCTCGCAGCTTTCTCGGGGGGACACGATTGCCTTCTGGATGGTACGTCGTCTTCTGGCGCGGTTGACCGCGTGCCAAGCTCTCGCACCTCCGAATCTATGGACGACACCGCCGTATGCACATCAAAACATCTGACCGGTCTGGTGTCCTCTTCTGTCGTCAAGCATGCATATGTTCAGCTTTGTTGGACGCATCGCCACGCCAAGGGGATTGTCAGCCGCTTTCCTCGTGCCCCCGCGCCCCGCGAACGTGGTACAGCGATGTTGGAATACAGAGAGTGCAAGAAGGAGCTGTGGCCTGCTCGTAGAGGATGGAGGCTGGCGTGTATGTTGAACGGTGAGGATGACGGCCTCCGGCGCGCGTTCGCGGGCTGTTTCATAAGCTCACGGCAGAGTTCACGGCAAGACGCGAAGACGGACTATTTCGGGCGACCGATCGTGTGCCCGCCGCTGGAGGCGGACACAGTACAGCATGGGCGGGTTTCCCATCGCTAATATACGCCGTTCAACATTCCCGGCTTTGCCTCTTCCTCCCTCCCTCTGCACCGTCTCCGGCTCGCCTGCTGCGCGCCCCTCCAAGGGCTGCTCAAACGCGCCCCGCTTAACAATCTTTTAACAACTCATGTCTGGCGACTTCAACCCCTACGGCCTGCCGCCATCCGCGGGGGGCTCCCAAGCCACTCTCCGCGGCGAGTCACCTTATTTACGCCCGGCGGAGAACAACCTGCCAAAGGAGTCTCTCACGTCAATCCCCCGCGAGTTCGCCCCCTTGCTACAAGAGCAACCAGCCCCGTACAACAGCAGCCCGCTCGCCGGCAAGGAGTCCGAGAGCGGGTACCTGACAGATCCACGGCCCGCGAAGCGCCCTTTCTACAAGACTCTCTGGTTCTGGATCGCCGCGATTATCATCGTCGCCGCGGCCGTCGTCCTTCCTGTCTACTTCGTGGTCATCAGGCCGAAGCATGATA
>NW_007360330.1:1699158-1768246 GCF_000271585.1 Trametes versicolor FP-101664 SS1 | reverse complement strand
TGCGCGCCCCTCCAAAGGGCTGCTCAAACGCGCCCCGCTTAACAATCTTTTAACAACTCATGTCTGGCGACTTCAACCCCTACGGCCTGCCGCCATCCGCGGGGGGCTCCCAAGCCACTCTCCGCGGCGAGTCACCTTATTTACGCCCGGCGGAGAACAACCTGCCAAAGGAGTCTCTCACGTCAATCCCCCGCGAGTTCGCCCCCTTGCTACAAGAGCAACCAGCCCCGTACAACAGCAGCCCGCTCGCCGGCAAGGAGTCCGAGAGCGGGTACCTGACAGATCCACGGCCCGCGAAGCGCCCTTTCTACAAGACTCTCTGGTTCTGGATCGCCGCGATTATCATCGTCGCCGCGGCCGTCGTCCTTCCTGTCTACTTCGTGGTCATCAGGCCGAAGCATGATAGCAAGACCAGTTCGGGCAGCGCCGCCACCGCGTCGAACTCGACTGGCACGACACCGACGACAGGGAGCGCTCAGGCGCTCGTTCAGTTTGGCGGCGACGGGAGCACGGTCACCAAGGATGACGGAACGACGTTCATTTACAACAACACATTCGGCGGATACTGTAAGCACCTTTTCCCATCTGCTTGTGCACTCGCAGAACATCAGTCTCCCGTCGGGCCGGCTATACAGCCTTGCCCCGTTGTAATTCACGGCCCAGTCTCATCCCTCTCGGATACACACCGGGATACTAGTGCGTGCAGGTCGGCAGATGGCTAGTGTAGCTGGAGGATGTAGGCCAGAGGAGCTCGCTGTGCGGGGGGCCGGCCTTGCAAGGCTTGCGCCAAATCGCGGCATGTGTCTTGCAAGGCCGATGCGCATGTCAAAGTGCTCGCCCATTGGTGGTCGAGGGAACCTGAAGCCTCTACATGCTCCGGTTCCTCAAAATAGATCGGCCATGGGGCCGGGCTTTCCGGTGATACTACGACGCCCAAGGTGGCACGAGCGGTGCGACTAAATGAATGGGCGCGCATTGCTGTGACACAGACATAGTGCTCATCGTCTTTTTGCGTGTCCACAGGGGTATCTAACGCCGAGGACCCCTACGACAACTCCGCACGCCCAAATTCGTGGACGCCTCCGCTTAATCAGAGCTGGCGCTGGGGCGAGGACCGCATCAACGGCGTGAATCTCGGTGGACTCTTCGTTCCCGAGCCCTTCATCGTCCCCGAGCTGTTTGAGACCAACCCGGGCGCGGTGGACGAGTGGACTCTCTCCACGATCCTCGCGGGCAAGGGCCAGCTGCAATCCGTTCTCGAGAACCACTACGACACGTTCATCACCGAAGAGGACATTGCGCAGATCGCAGGTGCGGGTCTGAACTGGATACGCGTCCCGATTCCCTTCTGGGCGATCGAGACTTGGTCGGATGTCGGTGTGGACGGGTCGGGCCAGACTGTGGCAGAGCCCTTCTTGGCTAGGGTGTGCTGGAAGTGAGTTGCGTTTATCTTTTTCGAGGTCGTGTACTAACCAGCATGGCGAAGATACATCCTTCGTCTCATTGGCTGGGCACGCAAGTACGGCCTGCGCGTTTTGCTTGACCTCCACACCATTCCTGGTTCACAAAATGGTGAGTATATGCGTCGTTCTCGTTGTGTCCCATCCTGACAAACATGTTCAGGATACAACCACTCTGGCAAGCTTGGGTCGTTGAACTGGCTCAATGGACCTATGGGTCTTGCCAACGCTGAGCGCTCTCTGGACTACATCCGAACCATCGTCGAGTTCATCTCCCAGGTAGGCCAATACTTCCGTGTCCCCAAAACACATCTAATCGCGCATATAGCCCGAATACAAGGACGTCGTCCAAATGTTCGGTATTCTCAACGAGCCCTTCCTTCCTACCATTGGCCGCGCCCCCATCGAGTCATTGTAAGCACATGGTCGCATGGTATCTGCTGCGCTAGAAGCTGACATACATGTGTTATACCCTCTGCCCACAGCTACCTCCGGGTCTACGAGATGGTTCGCGAGATCACAGGCACGGGCGAAGGCAACGGCCCGATGATCTCCTTCCACGACGGCTTCGACGCGCTTAAGAACTGGGCGAATTTCCTCCCTGGCGCGGACCGCATCGTCATCGGTATGTCTTTCCGTGCATGCGGTCTGTTGTGGGGCCTATCTAACCCCCCATCCTCCGCGCACCAGATGATCACCCGTACTTTGCGTTCGATGGTCAGCCGAACAGGGAACCTGTAAACATCACTGCGGACGGCGGCGATGGCACCCAACTGGGCGGAAAGTGGCCGCTCCAGGCGTGCAACGCGTGGGGCGCAAACATGAACACTAGGTCAGTCCCCATTGCGCGCTTGCTTTTCCGTCTGCTGACCACGGTCTTACACTCCCAGCCGCGCGAACTTCGGTATTTCCGTCGCGGGCGAGTTCAGCAACGCAATCAACGACTGTGGTCTTTGGGTCATCGGAATCGGCGTAAAGCCCAACTACGGCCCCGACTGCGGGTACTGGGCAGACGCTTCGCAGTGGTCGGACGCGAACAAGCAGGGCCTGCTCAACTTCGCGCTCGCCTCTATGGACGCGCTCGGCGACTTCTTCTTCTGGACTTGGAAGATCGGCGCGTCGACCACCACGAACACCGTACAAGCACCACTGTGGTCGTACAAGCTTGGCCTCGAGAACGGCTGGATGCCCAAGGACCCGCGTTCCGCGCGCGGCATGTGCGAGAGCCTCGGCGTCACTCCGCAGCCATTCAACGGGCCATTCCAGCCATGGCAGACGGGTGGCGCGGGCGCGGGCACGATCGCGCCTGCTGCGACAGCAAGCATTCAGCAGTGGCCGCCCACCCTTCAGAACGTCCCGACAGGCGGCGCCACCGCGTTGCCGCAGTACACGAGCCTTGCCACGCCCGTCACGCTCCCTCCCCTGACGCCGACCGCCACTGCGAGCGTCACAGTGACTGCTACGGCAGGCAATGGCTGGTTCGACGCCCAGGACACCGCGCCCGCGGTGACCCCAATCTCGGGCTGTGCGTACCCCGACGCGTGGGACGCCATCGGCGCGCAGGTGCCGCTCTCGGGCTGCCTCCCTGGCCCTACTTCGACATAATACGGGAGGAGGCGCATGGATGCTGGCGTTCGTTCGCCGTTTTCTTGACATTCGTTTACAATGGACATTTTGGACTTTATACCCATTTATAATTATTCGGGTTTCGGTGCTGCATTTTGTCATGTGGTTGCTTGCTTCCAGCTGCACACGTCGGACACTGCCGGCGCCGCACGAGATGTACTTACGAGAAGATATTGTGAATCGAACAGTATTCGTAGCGGTCACATTGAAGGATAGCGCGTCGCTCAGGTGTCTCGGCGCTGCCACCGGAAGGACTGAGTGCTGGCTGATGTTCTCAATCGGACTTCAAGAAAACCAGCAAAGAAATTATGATGACTGCCAATTCGTACAGACAGTCGACTAGCACGGCCGCTGTGGTCATTATGGTATATACTATACATAGTGGGTATGATTACAGGCCTCGCGCATAGCATGCTGAGCCTAGGCTAAATTTGTGAAATGACAGTCGTGGACCGCGCCAGGTCTACCAGAAGCGCGTGCTCTCTCTAGGGAAGCCGTTTGCCAAGCGCATCATGACTGCGTTTGACGTCAATGTCGAGAACTGCGAACAACGATAGTGCATCAGCGCAGCCCCTGCGGAGTGGCGGTAAGATGATAAACTCTAACTCACCCCGTTCCCGAGCAGTATCTGCGCCCGTTGTGCGATGAGCATATCCACCGCCTGCGAGACATACTTCTGCTCCCAGTTGAGTACGAGGTCACGACTAGTCGCGATCATTTCCCATCCGCCGAGCGTCCACAACGCGTCCTTGAGGTCGCGCAGGTACTCCGGGCGGCCGTTCGTCATGATGTACAGCCGCCGCACCCCATGCGCGGCGGAGGTCGCGCGCACCTGCGCGACCTTTGCCGTGATCTCCTGGATGGTCGGCAGGCACCGCTTGCGGTAGATCTCCACGTTCTCCGGCGTGTTGTTCCCGTACTCGGTGTGCGGGGGCACGGTGAAGGGGTCCATCATGTCCGGGAACGCGTCGACGCTCACGAAGTCTTCCGACCACATCGCGAGCGTGCGGCAGTGCGTCGCGTAGTCGCCTTTGCGCACGTGGAGCACCATGAGTCCGGGGATCGGGGCGTAGCGCTCGGCGTTGGTCGTGTAGGACATGCTGGAGAGGTGCGGGACGACGGTGGAGGAGGGGACGAAGAGGTCGTGGTTGTTGTCAGACGCGAGTTCTACTAGTGGTGACCAGCCGAAGTGGGTGAACATCGGGGAGCGCACCAGGTCGGGCCAGATATCGAGAAGTGACGACCGGACTCCCCAGACACTGTGTGAGGATGAGCGCGACTGCATACTATGCATGCAGGGGATACGTACTCGTGGTGGCTGAATATGGGTCCCGATCCCCGTGAGGCCTGCACGCAGGGCTCCTGCATACCTTTCAGGGTGGTCGCCCACTTCTCGGTCATTTCCTGCGCAGAGTTCACATCCGAGAGCGTTGCGTGGATTCTGCTCCTATCAAGGTCGACCTTATCAGGGCAAAGTTGGTCGAAGTAGTCCTTGGTTACAGCCCGAGGCGCGAGGTCGCCGCGCGGAAATGGGTCGCCGACGATGGGTCCTGTTCACTCCTGTTTAGATTCGGTCACTTACACACAACCCAAATACGTACCATGAAGCAATACCGAGTAAGGGATCTGCGAAGGAATCATCTTGCCAGTACCCTCATAGTCGGAGTACACGGATCCGTCGTCGTTCCATGTGAAGTTGCGAGCCGTCTACATTCCAGTTTGCAACACGCGCGGGGTAGTATCCCAACGGTGGGTTGCAAACTGTTGGGATACCAATGTGGCTGTGCGGTAGGCGCTCGAAAAAGACGCCCGGCCTACCACCCGATCTGGGCTTGCGGCGCTTAAACTACGAGTTAGCGCAGCGTCATTCAAAAACCACCGCCAGGGGGAATCGAACGCAAGGCATAACGTGAAACTACGTTTATTAACGACGCGATACCACTTCGCCATAGTAGCTACAACATTGCCATATGTAATAGCAATATATCAGCTTTGCGCCCTCACCAATGTCCTATACGCTGCCCTCCCTCCCCCTACCCCGTACTCTCTGGCCAGTCGGATTGCAAACCCGGCTCGTTTTGCAATCCCTCATATCGTCTTTCAACAACCGCTCGGTTTTCCAAACCTGTGGGCCGTCCCTTAGAACCACTCATCGTGGGCCGTGCGCAGTGACTTGTGCAGTCCAGCCTGCTGCATGGAAATAGCGAAAGTGCAGAGACCGGGAATGCAGAATTCCCCGCCACGGAGGGTACATCGGCGTACCCTTGCGCCTGGTGCAGCTCCTCTGCACGTTGCCTCGCGCTCAAGGGCGCGCGTTGCGCAGTTACGCACCTGGTCGGAGTGAACAGTCAGAGAAGCCCACTTCGACATCTCCCGCGTCGGGGTACCCATGAGCTGCGTGCGCGCGCCGAACCGTCCTTCTTAAGTCCCGCGCGCCCTTGTGAGTGTGCCTTTACGATGCGTGGCACTCAGAAGTGCGACGGTGGTAGCGCCAGGGCGTCAAGGCACTTAGGCGGCCCGACGCGCACGATTGACCATGAAGGGCAATTGCGCGCGTATAGTGTAAGTGTACGCGCGCTATACCTTTGCTGTTGCTGCACGCCCACCGGTAGAGCGGAGCCTATGCGCGTCGCGCGCGTCGCGCGCGCAGGCGTCCCGGTGCAATCTAAGTCCACATGAAGCGCACGCAGCCCGAATGATGCAACATGTCGACATCGCGTGCCTGTCGGTGTCGCAATCCGCCACCCATGATATAAGCGAAGTCGCACCCTCTCACGCGACGACGAGTCCAGCAAACGCACGTCGCGTGCGCGCGGGATATAGGACCGCATCTCTCAGGGAAGAGAGCGTGTATACGCATTGGCCATACATATGTGGAAGTTACAGGATTGCGACACACTAGGCCCTTGAACCTGTCACGAGGCAATGGTGAGTACATGGGTGTTACACGCGAAACGGATGACCTCACCAAGTCGCTTTTGAATGGGTCGCGTAACGGCTAGCTCATCGCAACGCCAGGCCCTGGAGTTCGGCTCCCAACTCGCACAGGCACACAGCGTCCGGCAGACGAATTAGAAGGGTGTGTGTGCCCTCGCCAACCTGTAGCGCTTGCTTACTCGTCGCTATCTTCCATTCCGTGGTTGCCGGGTCCCAGAGTTCGAACTTGACCGCTGCGTCCAATTTCCTCAGCTCATGGACGCGAGAGAGAAGGAATTGGCGGTTCGGAGCCAAGTACAGCGTTTCCTCATACGGGCCTAACCCGCCCTGCAGTGATAGTATGAGCCACTCGCTGCGAGCTTGATACGGCAGATACTCACATGTTCCCACACCACCACGGTGATGCGATTGTCCGCGCGCTCCCGCCTGAGGATCCGCTTCTCCGCTTGGAAGGCCTCCAATTCGTACTGATCGACTAGCCTCTGGGTCGGCATCCCCACCGTGCAGATGGCGGTCAGGACCTTCCCCAGGTCCATGCATTGATGCGCGTTGGTCGACCGGAGAACGACCGAGCGCAGGCCTTTGTTGACGTCGATGCAACCGTCTCGAACGGGTTGCCATCTGTCAAACTCAAGTTCCCAGAACTCGAATTCACGCGGCCCGGAGCGCGCGCTCGCCCTGCAGAAACTTAGGTCCTCCAGGTACAGCTTACCAACGGTGCGGGTAGACACGCGGAGGACTGTCGGCGTCATCCCATTCTGTCCCGCGCGAGTTAGCATCATCATCCGCGTCGACCGCGCTTGCGCTTACCTCCGTCCACAAGAACAAGGCAGTGATGGGCTGCATAAATGAGTCAATAGGTGACACATCTGATAGCGTACGGTGACTCACAGAGCGTATGCCGACTTCGCGGGGCTCTCCCAAAGGTACATCCTTGAACCCGAGCTTATCTACCAAGAACAGCTACAATAGGAGCCAGTGAGCTCAACGATGACGGCGGACGCAATGCTGAATAGATCAATATACCGTGTACACGTTCTGTCGGTGGGACATCTGCGCGGAAGTTAGCCAGAGCGAAGGGACCGCGGTCATCCGACGTGCTCACCTCATCGAACTCGCATGGCCAGAGATTGGCCGCCTTGCGTGCAGCGTATTGCTCCGGATCTTCATCAGGGGTCGATGGAACCCCAGATTCAGCACGTAAGGCGGCCAGGGCTGCGTTCACGAGCAGCAGGTCTTGTCCGCTAGCGTAGAGCTCGCTGTTCGGGTCGAGCACGGGTAACCCGTCCTCATCGAGCTCCACGTACGGGACCGGGCCCGACATGGCTTCCTGTAGCGTGGCGCAACCCGCCTCAACCGGCGGGTCCACGTACGGGGCAAGGTCCACGTACGGGACAAGGCCGAATGGGACTCCCTTTTCGGTATCACGAGCCGCCTCGTCGTCAGACGTGTCAGTGTACGTCTCGTCGGTGAATTCGTCGGTGAACTCGTCGGTCTGCTCCTCGGATGAAGCGCTCTCGTCATCGGACGGCTTCTCTTCTTGAGCATGGGCCTGGAGCGCCTCTTTGTCATTGCGGGTTCTTCGCGATCGCTTAGCGGGGGGCGCGGCCTTGCCTTTCCCTTTCTTCGGTGAGGGTCCAGCGCACGCGTTGCGATTGGCGGCGTTCTGTACCGTTGGAGGTCAGCTTCCGCAGGTTGCCACATGCACGGACACTCACTCTGAAGGGGGTGTCATCCATGCGGTCCACCGCCGCGGGCCTCTCATCTTCTGCCGCTAGTCGTCGGGCCAGAGCCTCGTCGGCTAAGATATTGTTGTCATTCTGCATTGTCGGAAGTCAGCTTCGCCGCGCTGCACGAGCGCGTACACTCACTCTAACGGGGGTGCCACCTATGCGTCCCACCGCCCCAGCCCCTTCGTCTGCCGCCGCCAATCGCCTTGCAAGAGCCTCGTCGGCCGCCACTTGCTCGAAGATGGCCCGCGCCGCCGGGTCCAACGAATCGGCATGCTGCTGCTCTCGCAACGCCTCGATCTCCAAAAGCTGCTCATCCGAAGGCCCCGGTTGGTCCGGACGCGTGATGTGCGCGTGCGGTTTCTTCTTACGCTTCTTTCCTCCCTTGTCATGGTTGCCAGAGTTTTTTAAACACTGGCATTTTGTTAGCTACTGTTTCAATGCATATGTGCGCACTCACAATGTACTGGTCGGCGGCGGCCCATCCGCGAGCGTACATCAGCTGTTTCTTGACAGGTGACTTACACACCGGACACTGATGCAGTACCGGGGGCCCTTTGTACCGATACTTCTTGCATAACGCTCGCATCTCTGGCGTATAGCCTGAGCGTGGCGGCTTGGAGAGGGGATCGAGGCCCTCGGGCCTCGCATCAGGGTATTTGTAGAGTCGGTAGCGTCGGGGGGCGTCGCGTCGCATGAGGGTCAGTGTCGAAGTGGGCGGGAGCCAAAAGAGACCTTGCAGGATAGTTGAATGGGCTGACAGAGGACGCGTACTACGAGGGCGGCGCCGGTGAGCTCACCTTTTATGCTAGGACCCTTGCGGCGGACTCTGAACTGTAGAAATATAATCTTCGTCAGTGCCCAGGTACCTGGAATTGGCTGGCTGCGATCAGCTCGTCCGAGTATCCAAATACGGGATACGTGCAAGGTGAGGCTGAATAGGTAGTCCGCGCATTTCATTCGGTCGTCGGTATATTGCAGCCCCCGCAGACCTCCGATCGATCTCCTCCCCTTGACCAGGCCCGCTCTAACCAACTAACCGAATGACGGAACCCTGCCGCTCCATTGGAGCCCCAGATTCAATCCAGCTCTCGCATGAGACCACGTTGAACTTCGTCCCATGCGCCGGCGAACGTGGTTGCCTACAACTAAGACTTGGCTACAATATATGACACTAATTTGAAAGCCGCGGACGCGCGCCCCCCGTCGACATTCTGACCGAACGCCTCTTCCCCCGTTTTGCAACGCCGTCGCTTGGTGCTTGTACGTCCAACGACCGCGCCCGCTTCCTGACGCCGCTGGCGGAATTTGGAATCTCGTGAGAACCACTGGACGTAGGAGTACGGTTGCCACGCCCCAAAACGAGTCCAACTTCGGTCACGAGCCGCGACGTTCTACTTGTGCCACGCACGGGAGATGCCCTACCAGACGTTTGTGCTGCGCGCGTGTTGCTCGCTTCAGGACCCTGTCATAGATGAGATTAGTCGAAGTACAGCTGCATCTTCGTGGGCGGCCAACCTCGGGCTCCTGACATATGTCGCGGCTCGTCATTTGATGTTTTCCAGCGAACGAAATGGTCTGCAGGATGGTAGTGTCAGTGCATGACGAAGCATCTGAGTTTAGCTGGGACTGACCCTCCCACGCGACGGAGACTCGTCTACATTCTGCAGACTGTTAGCCCGGAAGGGTAGACGTCATGCCAAACACCTCACCTTGAGGTTCGGGGTTCCCGGCGTCCACGGGGCACCGTCTGCGCGAGCTACTTCATCTAAACGAGCGAGCACGTCGCCCATGTCCAGCGTGCACCACGTCGCCGTGTTCTTCATCAACAGCGTGCGATGCACCGGAAGCAGCATAAACGGAGTGTCTATGCGGCGAGTTCTCCACTCCGTCTCCTCCGGGATCCACACGTCGATGTGGTTTAGAACGAGCTCGCCCTCCGGGTCGGAAGGGTGCGTCCACAACGCACGAATCGCCGCATGTGAGGTCAGACAAAAACTACCATCAGGTTCGAGCGGCAGATGGTACATGGCTGGCTTGACGCCGTTCTAAACGGGTGATTAGCAGCGAAGGGTCATGAATTGGTATTGCACGCCCACCTCGGCCCAGATGATGACCTGAGCCCACGCGGCGAACTCGCTGAATGCGCGGGGGAAGTCTCCCTGTAGCGATTTCTGGAATCCGATGCTGAAGTGTCGATTGAGCATCTCGACCTCGTCTCCGAAATTGAGACAGCGCGCAACCCCTCCAACGCGCATGAGGATGGCAGCGCGGGAGTCCAGCACAGGCACCTTGGGATCGCCTAGGGCGTATACCTCCCAACCCGCCTGCTGCATGCTCCAAATCTCACACCAAAAGGCGCTGTCTCCTCCGCAAGCCTCAATAATCCAATCAATATTGGAGACGTCCAGGTTGTTGCTCGTATCGACAGGTTCCATCTTCATGCGCGCAGGCACATCGTTCTGGGGCCTTGCATGAGCAGCGTAGTATGGTACATAATGTTATACTCACCGCAAACCAGAGAACGATGCGCACGGCGGGTTGCGGGTCTGGCAAGGCAAGCATCGGCGAAGGACTGCGAACGGCCATGGCGGAGGAGGGTGATCGCGTGAATGGGGAGACGGGGGTTCCGTGCAGAGGTTGGCGGGGAGGGGCGTACCGTGCAGAGCATGACCAGCGTCAAGGCCTCCACTGGGACGTATGAAATTCCGCATAAACTCGTTCTCTACGATCCGGATCGAGATCCGGCTGACGATTGGTCCCAACATCCGGGGCGGTTGACACTTCAGGCTCGAGCACTTCAAACATTCACCATCAGGCACACCTTCATCAGTCTCGAATCGGTGAACAGTGCAACATACCGAACGGAGGATCGGCGCCGCACACATGTCTATTCTCCTTGCCCATGCTCACCCTATCACCGACCTGCCCTGCGTGCCGCCCACTATCCTGAACGCGCCTAGTACATGGAACGCTAACTAAGTCCGCCGTGCCCTTTTCGCCGCTTTCGTGGCCCCCGAAGCCGCCCGCTTCTTTCCCTTCTCCGTCGTCGGCAGTTGAGTCCGGCTCGTGAGCGTCTGCAATCTGCGACAGCGTTAGCTCGTCGCGGCGGCCCAACGAAAGACATACCCGTCGTCATTATCCTGGCGGCTCTTGGTTCGCCGCTGTCGGGGTTCACGAGAGCCGGCGAGAGTCTCGGTGGCGATATCCGAGACGGGTAGCATCAGACCAGTGGTCTTGCGTGTCCTCCTTGAAAGGCGCTTCTTCTTGCGCGGACTTTGGGAAAGCGGGACGACTGTTGCAGCGGCGTGGTCGGCGTCACCCCCGACGCCGTGCGCAGCTTCTCCGCCAGAGGGTGCATCAACGTCTATTCAACGAACATCAGTGAGCCTGTCCGATGCGCAACAATGACTCCGTACCATGCTCGACATCAACGATTGTGAAGGAACCACGAGGAATAGCGATTGATGCCTGTCGGTCGCGTTGAGGCGTCGACACCGGCGTGGACTTCGCAGTTGAAATACGGGAGGGCGTGGTCGGTTCGGCGGGGCGCGGCACCTCGTTTGTGCTTGCCTCGCTCAATGCTTTCGCCCGCTTGCGTGCGGCACGCGGGGGCAAGATAGACTCCGAGCTCTTGGCTGCACGCAATTCTGTGTGACAGTCAGATGGACCCCTATTGAGCACCGGAAGTTGCTAACCTTGTAGTAGCCTGTCTCCCTCGGTGACGAACGGCGACGTGACCTGTGATTCAGTCGCTGTTGGTGTGTCAGACCAACGTCCAGGTGACGTCGACGCCCAGGACATACCCTGGCGGCTCTGCTCCAGCCATAAGCCTACAATGCCCTCAAATTCCTGGGAAGTCCACCGCCCGAGCTGACGAAGCGCTTCGAGTAAGGAAAGACCATTACGATTCTTCCCTCGCTCGGCGCTGCGTAATGTCAGCATCGTGAACAGCGTCCGCATCGAGCGGAGGCTCACATGTAATGGACGGGTTCACCGTCCACGCCTGGTCCTCCAACAACCAAAGCACCTCCCCAGTTGAGTTGCTCGTAAAGAGCGTCCAAAGTGCTGTCCAACCACTGCGCCACGGCGTCGGCCGACCTAAGGGCCTAGTCAGCGTCGATCAAGAACATGCGCTGCAGCGCTCACAGTGTGGGTTGCCCGTCCTCGCTTGCATGCTTCGCCGCCCATTCACTCGCCAGCTTCTTGTTCAATACATCCGCCTTGCTTTCGTACTCGGCCACTTGCTCCGGCGTGAGTTCGTCGAACGCCGCTTGGTTCCTCTCGCGGAATTTATTCACGGGATAGCGTCCGGTGGAGGGGGCGTCCCGGGGGGCTTCCTTCATGTACATCTCGAAAGCACTGCGTTTGCGAGGCGCACGAAGTGGCGGGATTGGGATGACAGCGATGTTCTGGACGACAGCGGCGGGTTCACCCTGGCGCTTGGATTTGGTGTGCAGTTCATCACGAACCCAACCATACATTATCTAAGGACGTCGTCAGCGCATATCCCAACAACAGAAGCACACACCTCTGCCAGACTGTCCAGACGTTCACCGAACTCCTCCTCGGTCTCGGCAGGTTTCTTCACTGCGAGTTCCTTCTTATCCCGCTTCATATTCCCTTTACGCTTCTTGAATTCTGCGTCAGTTTCTCCGGCGTACGGTTCAGTACAATGAAGAAGGAACGCGGGACAGAGTGCGTTCGCGATGTCCTGTATTTTCCCATTCGGCTCAGAACGGTTGACGATGTGCTGGATTTCGGGGAGTTGCCATTGCTCGCGAAGAAAGAGCACCTCAGGACGATAGAACCTGACCATGCTGACAAGAGGACGACGCCAGGACGAGAGCAACACGCCGAAGACTGTCGGAGGAGGTCAACACTGGTGTCCGGGAGTTGGAACGACGGAGCTCGGAAACACACCTGGCAGCCTATTGGAGGGCCAAAGCGCCATCGGCTTGATTGCAAATCAGCCTAGTGCACTGGCTCGGTGGTCAATCGCGCCGAGGTGTGTATCCAGGCCACTTGCTACACTCTATACTATACATTACCCGAACCGAGAGGGGGGAAATGCACAATAATCGACTAGCGTTGTCTACAGCCACCACGAAAGACTAAACTATTGCGACACTAGCATACAACTCGAAGGAATACAGATGGGGGGAATAGGTAAACGATGGAAGTAAGAGACGAACGTACGTACGTAGTACTCTACAGCCTCGCGCTGGTAATATTCGAACAGATTCGCACTGCAGGTTTCATCCTCGACGTCCGCGTCGACCAGGAACTGAGGCGTATCGGGCCACCGTGTCATTACTGCCAAAAGACGTGTCAGGTACCGCCGACTCTCGGTCCAGGATGGATCGGGAGGGCTCGTCCAGCAGAATGGGGCGTCGGTGATGTCGGCGGGCGGGATAACGCTGACCACGGATGAACGGGAGCCCCAGACGCTGGACACGAGAGCCTCCCTCTCCCACCGATTCATTTCTGTCCACGTCGGGCGCTGCACCAACGCGGTATCGAGCGCCATGAGCTCGCAACGATAATTGATCTCGTGGGCCTCCCATAAAAGCCGATGGCGAACGCTGAGCGACGTCGCTGCCTCCATGGCGGAGATGGGGAGGCCAGCCAAATCCGGTGTGAAATCCGGACGATACGAGGGGAGGAGGGCGGCGCGGCCAAGCAAGCGGCTGATTCCATTCCGCTCCGCCTGTCGCTTCTCCGCGCGGCGCACGTCGCCATCTGTCTGACCGCCGGCCGGATGCGTGTGGACCTCGTAATCGCCCCAGAGCGCTGCACGCCACTCTGCGATCGTCAGGGGGTGGCTAGACATGGATGGATCAAACAGCCGCGCACGGCAAAACCTCCGGATGCGAACAAGGTTGTGAAGGTACCGATGCACCTTCTGGTCGTAGCGGGCACACTCCGGGCGAGGACAGTCGCGTCCCACGCCAGAAATGGACGAAACGGTGTCCAGCAGGAAGGGGGGAGGGTAGTAGTATACCACTGAGACCGTCGGCTGCGGGATGGGGGAGACTTTCTCCAGGGCGCGCCGCCAGACGTCGGGAACCGAATAGAACGGCGAAAATACGAACGAGCGTGACGGATGAGCGACAATCGCCGCTCGCCGATCGACTTCGGCTCCAGGTTGCCCAGTGCCGCCGTCAGCCGCCGAAGGCTCGCCCGTGTTCGAAATCGCAATCCCCTCGTGTGGGGCGCCCGCTCCCTTCCGTGCACGCTTGCCTCCTCGCACTTTCTTCTTCTTCTTGGGCGGCTCCTCTGAGTTCATGACTGCTGCGGCGGGCACCACCAAATGTTTCGAACGCATGTCGAGAGTGTCGCTACGAGGACGCTTGCTCACGTCCAGCGACTCTCCTCCGGTCGTGGGCATCTCCGGCAGCCGCGAGCTGCACACCTGCTTCGACACCGACATCGACATGACACTCAACCAGTTGCCGGTGAGATTCAGAATTCCAGCGACGACCTTGTTATTTTGGATGATAGGGGGCTGCGACGGCGGAAGGGTCTGGGTGGCGGAGACTGCGGAGACGACCTTCCATATCGGAACTTGGTGAGTCAACGTCTGGAGGAACCACGTAGGAAGCCCGATGCGCACACACGTCTGTGCGTCCGTGCCTTCACGGACGAACGAACCGAGAACAGGGAGGACGTGTTTTGAGAAGTCGTCAGGATTGTTCAAGCGAGGCTGAACGACGTTGAGGTAGGTGAGAATCCCCTCTAACTCCAAACATAGGCGTTGCACATGCGCTCCGACCGCAATGGCGATCCCGGGGGGAGACGGTAGCTGTGTCATCCTGTCGACTACCTGCCCGAGAAGCAAGCGGAGCAAGCGGCCGTGAGCGCGAGTCGCTTCAGTGCCGACGCAGCAGAACTCCGTCTTGGCGCTGACCATGTCGGCCACGGTGGTAAGTGCGCTCCTCGTATCCTTATCCAAGTAGCCGAGACCCTTGACGCCAGTTTCGAGATCTTCTTTCCAGTGGGTAGTGGGGTGCAGGTTCGCCCAAAGGATAGCGCGGGAGATGTCGCCGTCGTCCTGGCGAGGAATACAGGCGACGTGCATCATCTCCCGCAGAAGCATCTGAGGGTGCCGGGAGTATTCGTGCACTCCCCAGCGGCCATCGGAGAACGTCTGGATGAGGATGCGCTCGACGGGATATTGCGGTACGTAGTCCATATTGGGTGACGTAATGACCATCGAGGTGAACAAGTCTTGTGCAGCTACTTTACCCTCGAAAGGAGGACACACAGACGGCGCTGTCGGAGCGTCAGGAAGACATCGGTCGGGTGAGTCATGATTAGCTCACCGATGCCATATCTGTTGACTCGCAATGTAGGAGGTCGGACGGGGACAAGCGGTGCACTTTTTGAATCGGAGGAGTGCGCAGGAGGTGGAGCCGGCGCAACGAAACCAGAGCCACCGCGGGCGGGGGTCGCATCGGCCGTCGGAACGTTCTCGTGAACATTTTGAGCGGTGTCCGGCTGCACGGGTCGCACGGGATCGATGCCAGCGCGCGCTTCAGGAATCGAGGAGCTACTGACGGTCCTGAAAGCCTCGTCAGCTGCACCCCCAGGTAACTTCGACATACTGACTTGTTTGAGGACGAAGACTGGGTGGTCGTGGTCGGAGACTGCGACCGCCGCCGTGGACGGCGTTTAAACTTCAAATGCGCGTACTTGCTCGTCGTCGACTGCGGCACACCATCGGAGTCCATCGCTAGGTCTTTGGATCAAAATTCAGGGGAAAACTATGTGGGGGACGCAGGGGAAGAGGAAACGATCACCTGCTGAGGGATCGCCGCGAGCGGTCACGTAAATCGGGGGGCAGGGTGCCGGCACCAACTTAAAGAGACTGACAGATACTTGCTGTGCGGTAGGTCGAAATCAGGTGTGGCAAGCCTTGGGCTGTCCTCACACTGATTATACGCAAAAACACGTCGCGGAGCAATAGAGCTCGCTCAGTGTATTGCGGGGGGAGGGAGAAGGAAGATCTTCGTGACGTGTTGTCGTCTAGCGGGCGATATCTGAGCAATTGCGCGTTATCAGCGGCCCCAGCTCTTTTGTGATCCCAGCGGTATCCTCCCTTGCGCGTGTACTTCGAGGATGGATGACTTACGTTGCTCTTGAGGGCTTGAGGTGGAGGACGTGTGAGGTGCGTGGCTGCTTGGGATGAGATTGGTCTGAGCGTGCGTGACCGTGTTCGATGAAGCGCCGAAGCCAATCGATGAGATCCAGGCCAGCTTCTTGCAGCACGTGGTCGCCCGTCTTCTCATTGGGCTAGAAGCTGTAAATCTGGACCCTTAAGGGCTCTCCGATGGTATCGGGTACGATCGTCGATCGACTTTACCCCGCATTACATCATAGGCAGACTTCTTCCCGACCTGCGAGTGTTTGCAAAACATAGAACGCGCGAGGACGACTGACATAGCTACGCAAACGGGGCTATGTCGCAGGGCTCAAGAAAATTACATCGAAATTTATGCATCGGAGTATCGGCAGTAGCACCTCATTGAAAACACAAGGAGGCATGAACGCCGGCATAACATCAAGCTCCAGGCGCGCCAACGAGAGGGGTCGAGATAGTACTCGTAAACATTGCCAGTTGCCTTTGAGCTCAATCGCACGACGACGCGGGAACTGAATCGGGCGAGCCCGGCGACCATGAGATATATTTTGGCAATCAATACTCTGTAGGGACAATGGAGCGTTAGCATTTGAGATGCTAACGCGAGGTACTTCTTGTAACGATCAAAATGTCGGACGTCACAAAGCCCGGGCCATCCCGCATTCAGT
This sequence comes from Trametes versicolor FP-101664 SS1, assembly GCF_000271585.1. Taxonomy (NCBI): domain Eukaryota; kingdom Fungi; phylum Basidiomycota; class Agaricomycetes; order Polyporales; family Polyporaceae; genus Trametes; species Trametes versicolor. The sequence goes on along the minus strand of NW_007360330.1, from coordinate 1,751,682 downwards.
ATGGTGTCATAGTCGTCGGAATATACACGCGTACCTGGGTGTACTCAGTTCCGTGTCAAATGAAGGACTGTCTTCTTGCTATGATAGCGTTAGTATCTGTAGAAGGGCTGAAAATCGGAAATATCACTTCGCTTGGTGCACGTAACGGAATAAGCCAGGCAGCCAATTGAGACATAGTCGAGGTACTCTCGGCCTAGAGCGTGGCGAATAAATCCATGTATACCTGGTAACTCGAAAATGGTATGTGCGGACGCCCGAAGCAAGAAATGCACGCATGTATTTGGTTGACTAGCTTGACATGCTCCGAGTCGACATATGATGCATGTGCAGCATAGACACATTGTCCAAATGATATCCTACATGTGTACTATACATTTCAGTCAAGTACACCATCCATGACTGCCTGTGTAACCACCTGTTCGCTCAAACATAGCTTTTGGACGAACCTTGGTGACTTCAATTACTACACTCCACCTTGGCAAGAACGTAAAGACGGCTTTAGATGGCTTTTGCCACGCGCGTTGACTGCCCTGCGTGAACGGGCTGGTCTATGCCTGTAACGTACGCAGCAGATCAGCAGGTCGTCTGGGGCAAAATACTAGAAGAGCGTATATTCGAGAGTCGGCGAGGTAAGCAGACATATAGTTGATTATAGTAGGAAGCTTGCAGATGCGCGCGAGACGAAATGCGGTCATATCGGCCTTGGCACTTATGGTACGTTGCGCAACTAACATGCAATGAACTACTAATGGACCGCAATAGCAACAACCTCGGCTTGAAATCTAAGCTATAGAAGTTAGCAGCTTTGAATGAAGCTCTTTCTAATCAGGCGTGTTGAAAGTAACCGGCACGGTTAGTCGGCCGTGTGAGTCCGCGTGTAGCGTCAACCCACTGAGGAATGATCGCAGTCTCTGTATTCTACCTTCCTCTTGCAACCACCCCGTTCCGCCTTGCCCGCTCACGCCATCCCGCAAACCTGTTCAAGCTCGTGCAGTCCCGCCACACAGAGTACGTAACATATCAAGCTTCATGCGCATGGCTGCCTGACACGAGACGTTTGCCAGCGAAAACGGTTCGTTGAAGCATGCTGGCCCTTCACACGCCTTCCACGATCGCCCGACTGTTCACCATTCGACACCCCTTCGGACGCGCTCCGGCTCACGGCCGTAGAGCGTTGTCCAAGGGCGCAAGCTGTTTGTTATCGCAGGTGGCCAAGCCAGCTGCGTGACTTACCGCTCTGCACTTATCGACACCCGTCATGGTCAAACTCGACTTCGCTGGTTGACGAATCACCTTGACAACATGTGCAAAGTCTATGGACCGCATGAAGAGAAAGCTACTGATCGAGTACGATCCGGGTGTGTCGGGCATGTCGTCGGCGGAGATGGGTGCATTTAGTGCGCGGTGAGTTACTTCTATCAGCAGTCGCATGAAGCTCGTACATGATCGTTTTGTGATCTCTGCTAGAAATGTTTTATGGAGCACGACGGCCTTATCGTGGCCGAGTCCTCAACACATGCGCGATTCACGCCACACCGGAATGTGGTGAACTTCGATGGGTCAATGTGAACCTGGAACTCTGCCGAAGGGGACCAGATCTTCCAATGGTGTGTTGATGTTGAGTTTGAATGGATGTTCCTCGGACGTCGCCCCCCGCACGTTGTTTGGATTTGATAATTGATTATACTTGACTGCAGAGTGCAGCAAACGGTTCCTCGTTTGACGTAAGAACACCCATTGAGTATCGTCTTAAACTGCAGTCTGATTGGGTACATGTCATTTGGGAGTACATATGTGATAGCGCACTAGTACGTTGTCATTCGTTTCTTATCTCTACTATATCACTCACGGTGCTTTGACATATAAGTGATCGATGTGCCCCCACAAGGAAGAAAGGACATACGATGGGCGCCCCGGTCAATGAAGTTTCCAAAGCAACCCATCGCCCTACGCCTTAACGCGGTTTCATGAGGACGCAGAAGGTTTCAGCATACTTGCCGATTTCGCCCTTCCGCAACGAATATATTCAGTAGTATGTGTGTGCGGGGTGCGTGGATTCGGTGCGCCCTTAACGTATGTGAAGTATGTGAAGACGCTGAAGGTCGTTCAATGTACACCAGCCACGTCGATCGAGTGGACCGTGTCGATCGAGATCGCTCGAGCCCGATGCTCCGCCCAGGGCGTGCGAATGTGAGAGCATTCAAGCAACCGTCCCCCACCCGCGGTGACCCCTCCTATCCGCTCTATCATCTCACTTCGGCAACCATCCCACAATGACCAAAGGTGCTCGCCCGAAAGGACGCTTCGGTAGCCTCAAAAGTCTTTTGACACCCAAACGCGCCCGCGTGAGCCCCGCACCGCCAGACCCACCCGCTCCGTTTCGCTCCGTATGGGGGAAAGAGGAGGATCTCGAGGCAAGCGCGAATGGCTGCGATCTCAAGGACAATCGGCAAGAAATCGCTTCTGTGAGCCACGACGATGGGTGCTTCGGACGCGAAACGAGAGCTGCCACGCGAAAATTTGTTGTGACCGTGGAGGATGAAATAGAGGAGGGCGAAGAAGAGGATGACTCGGATTTTGACGAGGTTGAGGGGGTGCCTCCCCCCAATCCGTACTCGGTGCGTTCACATTTACGCATGCCTCTACGACATTCTAACTGCGGCCTAGCCGTCCTCTCGCCAATCCGCGTTCCGCGACAAGTACGGCAAGGAAGCACAGGAGGCGATGTACGCTCGAGGCGCTCCTCCCTTGAACCTGCTAACATGCCCGACTTGTAATATCATGCTACAAGCGCTGCCGGACAGTCATCGTACACTCTACCGTTGCGATGACTGCATCGGTGGAGGGTTACGGTGCCGCGAATGTTTGCTCACCTCCCACGCCGAACGTCCCCTCGACCGCATCACCGCCTGGGACAAGACTGCCAGATTATGGGTCCCAGAGACGTTCGCCAACCTCGGCTTCGAGCTGCGACTCGGTCACGCTGGGACTCAGTGCCCGAACTCGAGGTCGTCGCGCCTGACAACAATAGTGCACGATCGTGGCATCGTCGCCCTACCCATCCGATACTGCCGATGTAGCGGAGTGTCGAAAGAGCCGCTGCAGCTCATCGCAAGTGGCTTCTGGCCAGCTACATGGAAGACCCCTCGGACGGCGATGACTTTAGGCGTCATGGACACCTATCATATGATTGCGCGGCAGGCGCAAGTCAGCGTGGACGACTATGTTCGTCATCTTGCTCGGCTCACGGACAACGTGTTACCGACAGATATAGCCGTAAGCAGCACCCTTCGCTCGGTCAACGCAGAGCTAATGGTCAACAGAATCGTTATCGAGAGTTCAACAACGCGTCGAGGCAGTATGACCACCTTAGACGTTGTGCGGAGTACGACGTTTGGGTGGGGGACCAGCTGGAAAACGGCCAACTGTGCCAGGTGTGTCCCGCCTGCCCGCAGCCTGATGTGAATATGCGAGAAGGGTGGCAAGAGCGGTTGCCCGAGTATCGGTAAGTGCCAAGTTTGTTTTTGAATGCACCGCTGACCTCGGGGCAGTTACCTGGACGCCCTGCAATACTCTATCGATGGAAATTTTCATCTTAGCATGAAGGACAGGGACACTGATCCCCTCGATGTCGCCCTTTCTGACGGCGCGGGATACTTCGTGCCCAGCAAGACATCCAAGCAGTTCTTCAAGAAGACCAAGCCTCCTAAGATTGAGGTACGTCGCCAGCGCGTCACAAAGGCGCATTCGATGATGTGTGGCTAGGCGAGCACTTGTAATCAATTTGGCGCAATGGGACAGGGTAAGTATAAGGGGAAGGTCTCGGGCGTCGTCGGTATCTCGTGCAGGCACATGTTCATGCTTGCGAACTCTATCATTGATCTCATTCGCGCCGAGCAGTACGTAGTGACTCAGGTTACCTGACGTCGAACCAACACTGACCCATGAGAACAGGTATCAATTTGTCGATCTGGCCCTCCTGTGCACGCTCCAGAAGTACTTGATCCTGCGCGTCTTGTTCGGCACCTACGACATCAATTGCCAGTACATGATCAACCTACGCAAGCGGCTTGCGGACTACGGCGTCGTCTTGGCCGAGATCGATGGACTCGAGTCGACGGTACTTCCCCAGATCATTGCGGGCGTGGGGAAGTATCACTTGAGCATGCACACCAAAGAATGCCGGCACAAGTATTCTATGCACTTCCTTCCCGGCGCGTGCATGTTCGACGGGGAGCCAATGGAGCGGATCTGGGCGATTCTCAACGCTCTCGCGCTGCGAACAAAGGAGATGTCTGGGGGTCATCGTCACGACGTGCTTAACGAACACTTCGAGGACATGAACATCCGTCGTCTGCAGATTTTAGGTAAAGCTTGCTGGTATGTGATCGAAGCCGACGCTGACGTCGCTTATAGTGAAAGAACTCTTGAGGAAGTACGAAGAGGGCGTCAAACGCGCGGGCGAGCTCGCAATGTACCTGCGCAGGATCGAGACCTCGATCGGGCCGTCCCACATTGTCGCCTGGCGTGTGGAGGAGGCTGCGTACCTGGAGGCCGTGGTCGACATCACACAGCACAAGAACCTGAAGAATATCTATGAGCCGCCTGCGGAAGCCTGTACGTTCAATTTGGTTGCGTTTGAGATCTCGCTGATTTTGCATGTACGCAGCGTTGACGCAGAAGGACATCGTGGATCAGCTCGCGGCTGAGCAAGCCGCAGTCCCGAACGGGGAGGGTATGGGCCTGGTGGGTGCGATCGAGGACACCCTGGTTTTGCGACAGACTCGGTACGCCCTGCTTGTGACATAGAAAGGTCGCGCGTTAACTTCTGCCTGCAGTCACCGACTTCGTGTACAGGTGGCCACGTTCGACGGTGCGGACGCGGAGCGTGTAAGTCTAAAGGCAAAAGTCGACGCGTGGCACGCGCACGCGACTCGGGTGAGCGCTGCCTGCGCCAGTGCGCTGGGAGCTGTCGTCGACGACGCAATCGCGTCAGTACCGGATAAAGCGCGGCCCGAAGGCTTTCCTTTTCGAACGAGCGGCGACGACAAAAAGTGCCGCATCCCGCCTCCTCCTCCGGTGCCCAAATGCGACGGGCCGCAGGGAAAGCGCAAGCGAACCCGCGAGACCTCGGAGTTGACGGCGATGACGGAGGAGCTCGATGAAGTGTCGTTGCTTCTACCCTCCGACTACCATAGCGCCGTGCGGCAGCACCCCGCGATGGCTGAAGCGGTCAAGATGGAGCGGCGCTTGCGTGGGGGCGAGGCCAATGAAGCGTTGGAAGATCTTCGGTTGCATCTAACGACGCAGATGAGTCTCGCGGAACGTAAGACGCAAGGCTCCGGCACCATCCACAACGCAGCCATGGACAGGCGAATTCATGGCAAGCGTGACGCTATCGAGCGGGCAAAGTTCGCGTACCGGCGGGCACGCGTCGCCATGATCGTCCTGGGGATGCCCAAGAACGATCCCAAGTATGCAGTCCTCCATGACGCCGACTGCAAAGCCTTCGTCATCGTGGACGAAGAGGTGAGGCGGGGCGATAGCAAGCTAGACCCGACATGGATCTGGGGAGACTTCACCTATATGGGGAAACTCGACGAGGGCAAAATTAAAATCTTCGTGACCAACAGTGAGTCCGGCGGTCGAACCAAGGGTCACACGCTGACCATGACCCTCCGCACAGGTGTTAAGGTCCACTGGCTGCGCCAGAGCGCACTGCTTGCACGATGGAGGGAGGAGGTTAACATGCTGAGGGAGGAGATGTATCGGACAGTGCAATTCTTCGAGTACACGATTAACACATGGACTCGACGCGCCGAGAAGCACGACTTTGCAGGGCGTCAAGGGGCGGCAGCGTACGCCCGTCGGTCAGTGGTCAGCGCTGTTCAATGATGAGGATGAACTGATAATTGAACAGGAAGCGCCATGATTGGGAGCGCCGCCTCGATTATGCTCGTAAACAATTTCCCCAGGAGATATACGAGGTAAGCACACAATTGGTATAGCGCTCCCTGCCTAATTTGTTCTAGCCGCTCGGATTTCCCTCGGTCTCCTTGTAAAGGATGCGGTTGTGGAATGCGGAATGTGGAATGACGTCGGTGCGCAAGGACAGCAAGGACATGGTCGACTGAACTGTGCGTGTTTATTGCTGCTTCATCCGAAGACCGTGTACTGACAGCAGCGAAGATTTTTGTTTCATGTACTGAGCACTGTGGGGCGCAAACAGGATCCTTGAGCACTACGTTGACACGCGAGAACGATCAGGGACATGAACCCTGTTAGCAATGTTGAGATCTAATTTTTCCGATTGGGAATGCGCGTTCTCCAGCCGTCCGCCATCACGCGATGGCGTAGATGGCGGACGGGGTTCTCGACGACAGCATAAGACGGAGCAGGCCTGGGCGAGTCTTCTCGAAGATGGGACGGGTGGAATCTAGGCGTCCGCGCTTCGTATTCGCGGTGCGTGCGTCACCTATACCCTGCTCGAACATGCAACAGTCGTTGATTGACCGCGGACGCTCACAGGACTGGCAGAGACGACAGTCTTTCCGCTTGTCGTCGGGCTGCTGGTACAAAAACGTCCGCCTGACCGCCCAGACAGGGACGGCTGTGTCTCGTTAAACCCGTGCGATCATGAGTCTGCTTGCCTCGCCATTTGGGAGACCGGAGATGGAGTTCAAATAACATAGCTGCCTCCGCGTGATATTGACATACCCATTGTTCCTGAGGTTAGAGACGGGGCAAAACGAGCGTGGACATCCACAGCATGCGGCCGCTGGCCGGGGCCGGACGCGAAGGGGGCGGAACTAAACAGTCGGCCCGCACGCCTAGCGTAAACATGTGGCAGAGGGCCCGACGGGGCTTCCCCTGCCTGTAGTGTGTAGTCATTAACGTGCGGCCGAGCGTGACAGAGAATAACCTATCGTCAGTAAGCACGTAGTGCTGCCTCGAATATGCTGTGTCGCTTACGATATTTCAGTAGGGGCATTGACGCGCGGACGCGCATCTGGGCACATGGGCAGTGCGACCAGAGGGGAGCGGTCGTAGATGGCCGTAGATGGCGGCACTGATATTATACACCAAGATACATAGAAGCAGGAGGTCGTGCGGAGGGATGAAAGCAACAGAGACGCTCCGTGTTGCCGTACGTGCTTGCCTTCGCGGGACTAGACCGCCGACCGATCGTGCTGTGGCCTCTGGAAACGCGCATACAGAGGCGTCGGTCACGAATTGGGCGCAGCCTCGAAGTGAGTGCACTCTCAGTACGCCGCCCGCCGCCCGCCGGGGCCAGCTTCTTGCTATGTCCAGACAATGCCGTACGCGCCTCACGACGCTGCGCTAGCAAGGCCCCTTTTTTCGCCTACAATGGTTTGCTGCCGGGGACCGGACTACACTGATACAAGAGGTGGGGAAGGAGCGTAGTAAGGGTGGAGATGCCGTCGACAACCGGCTAGCGCACCCCACGGCGCGCGTTTGACGTGTACTGAGAAAAATGTGAGCATGCGCTGGCTTTATTAATGAATACTCCATGTGCTTACTCATTGACAGTGTCGCGTACCGTGGCTGGTGTTGACGTCTGCGCGCCGACATTCGTGACAAGTAGTTCTTACCCGAACAGAGGGTGGTAGAAGAACGATCGATTCATTCGATAGCTCATAGGTACGCACAGCAGTCTCAAGGAATGCAAAACGGTACAGAGACTGAACAACGTCCAGTTAGACTACGTAAGTGCGGGGGACGAGAGCCCTACATAGTCACCCCGCGCGACGATGCATGACAGCGGACGAAACATCTATAAGCATTGCTAATGAGCGACATGGAACGGTCGCTGACTGGATGTACGTACGTTCTTTCCCACTACGTTGTGCTCGATGCCACTGTTTTATTCTCCTTCTAGGTCTTGGTACGACGACGGGCGAAGTAGCGGGCGGGATTCCATAGCTTCCGCGCAGGAGCAGTGACGGCCAACGGAGTCGCTTTCGGGACAGCAAGGCGGGCCGTGCCTGTACACGCAATCTTGGTAGATTTGGGCGAATGTTTAGGGCGCAGCGCGCCAGCACTTGGGCCCGATTCATTCCCCATGTGGATTATGCTCGGGCTGCAATGCGGTGAGTGGAAGACGTCAGATCTGAAGAAAGAAGACTCACGGAATAGGTCGCGAAGTGTCGGTAGATCTCGACGGTCACACAGCACGAGTGCAATGGCGCACTGGGGAGGTAGTAACGCGGGCCAGAGGAGCGGAGCGGGCGCGAGCGCGTGGCGAGTTGCCAGGGCGAGGGGAAGCGTGAGTCGAGCGAGGGCGAGTGTGCAGAGCGAAGGGAAGGGAAGAGAGAGGAGGGTGAGGGCGAGGGCGAGGGGGAATCACGCAAGGGTATGGGAGAGGTGCAAGAAGGGCGCGACGTACCAAAGCCCGTGGTAGGCGGGGCAGAATGAGCGGTACACGCGAGGGCGAGCTGCGAGTTGCGGGGCCGAGGGAAGACGGGGCGGTTTGAGCGAGGATGATGGCGAGGGCGAGGGCGAGGGCGAGGGCGGGGCCGAGGGCGAAGGTGGGGCCGAGGGCGAAGGCGGGTGAGGTCGGGGTGGAGTGAGGGCGAGCGCGCAAGCGAAGGCGAGGGCGAACGCGGGGGCGAACGCGAGTGAGGGCGAGAGCGAGGGACAGTAACGGCGAGGGTGAGGGCGAGTGGTGCGCGGGCGAGAGTGAAGAGTGCGAGGGCGAGGGCAAGGTCGAGGTCGAGGGCGAAGGCGAGTGAGAGAGCGAGGGACAGTGAGGGCGAGGGTGAGGGCGAGTGGTGCGCGGGCGAGGATGAGCGGCGGGAGGACGAGTCGCGAATACGCGCTGCAGTACTCAGTGCGAGGTCCGACGACGTAAAGTGCGAGGCGCAAAGACGTACAGTGTGAACTTCGAGAATGCGCAGGAGTTACGATGACGCGAACGAGGTTGGAGGAGGGAGGAGGTCGCGGTGTAAGTACGCGCCGACGTTGGGGAGGGCGGGATCGTTGACAACCGCGGGAAACCGCCTCTGCTAGCCTCAAATTCTCAGCGACGCGAGCTACTACACGGTGCGTGGGGTGTTGGCATCGACCTGCGCAAGTTCTGACTTTCGCGGTCGCATAGGCGGAATATTGTGATATGTTTTAAACCAGGCGCGCCTTCACTGGTGAGAACTGATCACACTGAGTCTCTACAGGACATTTTGTTACTGATCATCGCAAGGTATGAAGCCGTTGTTGTTTTGTAATACGAAGACGTTTTGCAAAACGCCGCATTCTGTGCTGGCGATTTGCGAAACGGCGCGGGGTTTGCAACACGGGGTAGGTACTAATACTGGCCACGGCGCGGTGAAATAACCCATATAGCCAGTCAACAAGCACCCTATACATAGCTAACTTGGCGTAGTGGTCTAGAGCGCTGCGAAGTGTGACATCCGGTGTGGCCTCTCGTTCGAACCCCCAGCTCGCCTTTTACTGAGAGCGTTTTCGATATATTCATTTTTTGACGGATTTTTGCGGCACTGAACGGGCACTCCCCTGGTGTGGAAAGCGCATGGCTTTGTACGTGTGATGAATGCATTATATAATGGATATCACGACAGCCCTGTGCTACGCCGGTGTTTTGCAATACATAGTTGGGATAATATCCCGGGTGTTTTGCAACCAGGAGTGTGGACTCTACGTCTGTGCACATGTGAGCATTCAAAACACCAGGTCGCTAGTGCTAGAAAGTTTGGTATGCCTCTGGTTGTCCCGTACCTACGCAGAGGCACTGCAACGTTGCGAAGACAAGCAAAATACGACGGAGTCGCGCGCGATACTGAACGCCCCGGCAAACGCCGGCCAGCAAGCGCCTGCCGGCTCAGAAACTCGTCGAACAGCAAACGGAGTATGATCATCGTTAGGAACAGGTCATACATTGTCACAATCGGACAGGATAGAACAGTGCACCAGGCGGGATACAACGTAACGAGGCGACAGCGAACAACATGGAGTACAACGTCCGAGGGGGATTATATGAAACGAGGCGGTGCGCGAGGCGCGAGAAATCATGTCACGGAAATAGCGAGGAGAGTGAATGCATAGAGGAGCCAGCCGATCCGAGAGCGCGAACGAGAACGAGAATGAAGACGAGAAACCAAAACTGCAACTCAACCCAACCGAAGCGCATGCGTCACCGTGGGGGCACTTCCACGGGCCCTCGCTTGCAAGGACCCGCGGACACATCCCCCGCCAGCTACGCACGCGCGCCCTTCTCCCGTCTATCAGCTGCATAGTGTCCTTCGAGGTGAGTCGCACGCCAAAACGCGCGTCCAGTGTCGGTGACTGGAGGCGCGGTGGGGGCGCGCGACCCGAAGACCGCTATGAAGCTGGTCGGCGCGATGCGCGGGTGCCTGAGGAGGTGCGTCAGCGTGGGGCGCGATGGCGCGAGTAGGATGTGCGCCCGCCATCGGCAGTGCATGTCGAGAAGGGGGGAACTGAGCGTGATAAGGACGAAGACGCACCGTGGCCTAGGCCTTGGGCGCCTTGCGGCGCGGCGAACCTTCGTTGGTGTGATCCGACTGAAAGTGCCGCTTTAAGTCGTGCTTGCGGCTGAACGCCCTGGTGCAGCCGGGCGCGAGGCACGCAAATGGGCGTTTCTGGTGGTGCACGGAGCTGATATGCTTGTCGAGATTGTTGCGTCGCGCCCACACTGTAGAGTGACGTCGCTCAGTATAGGCGAAACGACGGCGGAGAGGGACGCACAGCTACCGCACTCCGGGCAGACGAGGGTTTTCTCCGTGCTCTGCCGCTTGCGCTTCTTCGCAGGCTTCTCGCCGTCCACGCTAGACGCGCGTTTCGGGGAAGTGGTGGACGCACTCGGAGTAGCGCTCTCGGGGGCGACCTCGGGACACGTCTCCGGGACGTCGACGATGTGCTGGGAGGTCAGCGGGGCGACATAGTCGCCCGCTGGCATGCTCATTCCGCACCAGGCAGAAGCAGCAGCACCTGATAGGTGCTGCTGCTGCTGCTGCGGCTGCACATAGGTGTCGGCACCCATGTCGCAACGGGATGAGAACGCCCACGGGTCGCTTTCGATAGGCGGCATGAGGCCAGAAGGAACGCTGTACGTCACCGGGAAAGGGCCCTGCTTGAAGGCTCCCATGGGGCAGCCGTAGGGCTCGGCAGCGGGGGGGTTGGAGGGTTGCCCGTTGCAGGCGAAGTCCTCGATGGTGTCGGACTTGGGCGAAAAGCGGTAAGTGGGATCGATGGCAGTATCGTCGGATGCCATGGAGAGTGGGGAGGCCGGGATGGTGGAGTCGTCAGAATAGACGCTTGACGGCGCCTGAGCGGGGGACTGCGGTAGGTTGATCCAATTTGTCCACTCGGGATCGTAGACGTCTGGGAGGGGGACGGCGGCGTCGATATGCTCCAGCGCGTTGTCCAAGCCGGCACGGTCAATGTCGAAGTCGAAGTCGGCGACACTGGAGGTGGGTTGATTGCGGGCGTATCCGGCGTCGGGCTGAGGGTCGGGTACAACTTCGGGGGTGCTCATAAGCTTGAGCCAGTGCTCTAATTGCTCGAGGGTCTGGTTGTCGAGGGAGTTAAGGTCAGAGTAGTCCATGAGTGCTCAGTGGTGACTGTTGAGGAGAGTGTTGGTGTGGTGGAGGTGAGAGGGAGAGAGAGGTGAGCAGACACAGGTGGGGTGTGTGGGTATTTGACCGTCCGATTAGTCGACTGCGGTGCTCGTGCACAAGGACTTCCCTTCCCAGGTACAGCAACGTCTTCTGCCGTCTGCCATGCCGGTTCCCCCTTACGTACATATGCCCCATTCCAGACTATGAGAGACCTGCCTCAAATGTCGGTCAGTCATCGCATCTAGGACATGATCACCGCCACAAAAGAGTTACCATGCATTTTCGTGGTCAAGAGGGTATAAACACCGTCAGGGAGATAGAGCGCACCGGGGGAAGGTTGATTTGAGAAGTTGAGACGGTCACCGTCTCGAACTGCTTCGTAGAAACTAATGTGAGTATTACAGTAAGGAAACGATAAGTACTTGGCACATTACTACAAATTGACTACAAGTCATTATTCGGCGCCGACTTGTTCAAGTCCGGTAGGCCGACGATCATTGCGGGGGCGTAGGGCGTCTAAGTGTAAACACTCCTTGCCCCAGACATTCATCTCGCTCGAGCAGCCCAGCTAGGGATGTATAAAAATCCCAAAGTCACACCTTTGCGATCACGGACATGAAGACTTCAACGATGCGGGCTGTCGTCGCTATCCCGTTGATGATCTTACGGCTGAACATACACTAAGTCCGACCTCTCGATGGCGACCTCGCTTGGACTTGTACTGTCGCGGAGGTATGTCAACTCTTGAGAATCTAAAACTCACGAAGGCTCTGTAAAACATGTTAGTTGCCACATTATGTCTCATGATTTTCATTCATGCTCACACGACGTCCCATCTCTTTAAAAAAAAGGCCCCCTCGGCCTCGACAGCCGATCATGACTTCTGCTGCACACAGACAAGGGTTGCGCCCTACTAGCAGACCGGGAAACGGACTGCACCGGACCAGGAGAGTTACTGAAGTTTGAACGGCCACAACGCTACCTAAATATGTGACTATATGCGCCAAATCAACTGCCCAACTACTGTGAGTACTTTTCGAAATGATGCCCTTGTGAATGCTCAGAGCTGTCTGTCAGCTGCAAGGTGTTTCTAGATATGCTGTTTCCTCATACTTAGACTCATATGCTTGCGGAATTCGGTAAGGGCATCGCATGCAGTTGCTCCTCGCAATTCCGTTTGGGCAGCAGTGAGAGAGTCAGTTGCAACCCATATCCGCTCAATATAAAGGGCCTCCTTCCCCCCGAACACGGCCGTATGGACGGTCATCGACCCTTTCAAACCTTCAGTAACAACTTCCAGGGCAACCATAATGCTCTGGCACCTCGGGTACGTGATGTTGTATGGTCGAGGGGTAATGCATCGGAGTTCGGACTGATCGCAACATTTGTCTTTAGTCTCGTCCACTCAGCGAACGCCATCGCGAGCGCAACCTCCTCCGTTACCAACTCCAACTCCGGAAATGCCTACACGGAACCAGTGTCAACATCTTCTTGATTCTGTGGCGAGATAGACCCAACAACCTAGGCTTGACAGTCAGCCTTCATCATGCCCGTTGCACAACAATGCACTTCCGCCCTTCTCGTCTCATTCAAGTTGAGCAAAGTCCACAACGAGGCTAATGGGACATCCGAAAAACAAAATGGCACCTTTAGGTGATATCAAGCTTATACTCGCATTGCCTGCCTCACATGTGCTGAACTTCTAGCTCTTCATATTCCATAGGCGCCCGAAGCTCCGAAGGCGACAATCGTCAGAAACGGGCCTTAGCGCATGGAACGAGGGATTATATTTCCCTGCGTTGCGTCTACTCCTGTCTTCCCATCCCCGCTTCCTCTTCTCGTGAAGAAATTGAAACAGCTGCGGCAGCCTTGCGGAGGCCCAAGTCAAGGCTGGCGTCAAGTTGGCGCCTCCGAGCGGCCATTGGGGTGCGTCTTGTCACCACGACATGCATATATGTATATACTCTCATCTCACCTCTCAGTTTGAGCAGCTTTTTCTGGATAGAATATCCATGAAAACGACTGCGATCCGGCGTTGAACCAGTTTCCGAAGGCAGGGTGAGCGAGTTGCGCGACTCGGACTCGTGCCGGACCTTCCGATTGGCGCTTCGCGAAAACGCCTCACTCGGACCGGACCGATCGAGGAGTGCAGAATTTTGGGACACTCAGTGCAGTCATCCTCAAGTGAAACTAGAAAACTGCATCCCAGAACTATCCAAGTTTGATCCAAGTAGAGGTAAGCTGGTATCCTTTGGAAGGCGTGTCGAAGATCATTATGATTAACGAGCGTCATGTCTTCAGGCACCAAGGGGCGCTCGAAGTCACTCGGTGGCTTCCGAGCATCATTCATGTCCACGGTCAACTGACCGCTTCGCATACCGCGTACGGACTGCGGGCGCCCGAGGGCAGCTGACCCGAGTCACTGCACCCACGAAACTCAATATTTATAGTGAGCAATGACTGGCCCCGACGCCAGTGCGAGACGCGCTGCTCGCCTTCCTCCTGTCTGCGACGCCTGCTGCACCATGTCCCTCGAGAAGCACGCGTCCTCTTTCGACGAGAAGGCACCCGGCAGGGACCCCGATGTCGTCAAATCCGAGTCGGTCTCGATGGCGGTGGAGGAGCGGAGGCTGGTGAGGAAAATCGACTGGCGCATCATGCCCATCGCAGAGCCGTCTACATTTTGTTTTGCAAAACACGTGGGGTAATAGCCCAACGGCGGTTTGCAAAACACTGGGTTATCAATGTGGCTGTGTTATAAGCGCCCGTTTAAATGCGTCTTAAAAGGGAGCAAAATTCACGCCTTCAGGAAAAGTGGCAAGCAACAGATTTGAACCTGGAGGTTCAATAGATACATCACTTTCTCTACGGTAAATACCACTACAGCAAAGGAGCATTACAACTGGCTCAAGCTCAGGGAATATATGGTGCGCTCCAACACCTTTCTACTCGTGCACAATACCTCAAGTTTGCTGTCCTGGACTCAACAATGCGACCGGAAGCTATGTAATATTGATTCCTGAGCCATTTTGGATGCCTAAATTGCAGGATAATATGTGCTGAAGGCTCAGCAGGGGACCTATTGGTATGAACTAGGCGCCTGCTTAAGTGGGTGGTTGCGAACTTAGAACGTTGATGTCTTCAGGAGGGTAGTTGAAATAGGGATGTATTGATATGCACATGTGCCCTTGTAAGTCTTCTATGGTGTAGTGGTTGAAGCTGCTGTTTGGGCCACTTCATAAGTGGGTGAGCATTGAGGTTCAATACCTTGTTTGGGCTTTTTTTTCCTTTGTCACATTTAATATTTGGTGGGCCGGTCAGCGTTGCAACCCTTCGTAACTACCTTACGTAGCATTTGATGTACATCCAATACATTCCGGGGGTGTGTTTTCAGGTGAGCAGGTAGGTAGTGCTACCCCAATGTTTTGCAAAACTCAGGTGGGTTAATAGCCCAACGGTTTTGCAAAACAGAGTGTGGACTCTACCATCGCATGCATCATGTATCTCTTTGCTTGTGAGTTCTTGTGTACCTTTACTTTGAAAAGAGTGTTCATTGATACATCTGCGCGTCAGTCTTGGACCGGTCGAACCTCGGGAACGCACGTCTGCAAGGGCTACCGCAGGACACCCTACACGGCGACCCGACGGGCGTGCAGTTCGACTGGGTAAACTCAGTGTTTTTCTTCTCATACGTGAGTGTAATTGCAATCGAAGACTCTGTCATTTTCTTAGGCTAGCTTTGCCACAGATCATCTGTCAAGTTCCAGCGACGCTCTTGTCCAAGTTATGCCCGCCGCGCATCTGGCTCGGGTGTGCGACGGTGGGGTGGGGATTGTGCTCGGTGCTCATGGTGCGCATACGCCCCTATCCGCAGCGATGAACTCACCGATGACGGAACGTAATCCGCGCGCAGTCCACGGCGTTCAACTTCCCTGGTCTGCTTGTCGCTCGCATCGGGCTCGGCGTCTTCGAGGCCGGGTTTGGACCCGGTATTCCCCTTTACATGTGTACGTTACGCGGCGACGGTCTCACGCTATCGTCCCCCGGGCCCGCGCTGGTATTGACTCTCGATGACAGCGTTCTTTTACACGAAAGAGGAGATGGGTATGCGCATGGCGTACTGGTTCGGGTTCGCCGCGGTAGCCGGCGCGTTCGGCGGTCTTATCGCGTTCGGTGTGCAAAACGTGCACGCGGCGGTGGCGAACTGGAAGCTGCTGTTCATTATCGAAGGTCTCCCGACGGTGCTCATCGGGGTGCTGGCTATGGTGGTGCTGCCGAACAGGCCCGAAGAGACGACCATGTTCAACGAGAAGGAGCGTGAGATCGCTCTGGAGCGTATGAACCGCGGCATCAAAGCGGACACCGGGAGGACTGTAACAAAAGGTGAGTATGTGCGCTTGCAGGGCTCTACAGGATGATGAACATGCTTACTGATAATTTTCTGACAGCCCACATCTACGCGGCGTTCAAGGACTGGAGGGTTCGTCGTGCGTCTAACGGTCATGAGCCTACGCCACTAACGCTCGGATCAGATTTACGCGGCAGGTGTCTTGTACTTTGGGGCCAATTGTGCCCTTGCGTCTATATCTGCATTCTTGCCCACTATCATCACCACATTCGGATTCAGTCAGTACGCACCTACTCCTCTCCGTGCGCTATACTGAAATTTCTTGCACTGGTAGCGAATGCACGCGCGCAGCTGCTCACCGTGCCGCCATACGCCGTCTCTGCGGTGTACCTGTGCTTGAACTCCTACGTGTCGGACCGGCTGCAAAGCCGCGGGATCTTCGTTGCGGCAGCCAGCGCGCTGGCCGGCATAGGCTACGTGTATGTGACACTGATTTGCACGTTGGCAACAACTCGACTGACCAGCCTCGCATACAATACAGGCTGTTGCTCACAGTGGCCGAGAACAACCATGTCCGCTACTTTGCGACGTTCTGCATCACGAGCGGGACCTACACAACGATCGGGATCATCATCGCCTGGTGTACGCAGTATCTTGTTCTCTGTGGAAACACGCCATCTGATACCGATCTCTCCTGACCCCACAGTCGCCCACAACCTCGGATCTGAGACTAAGAAGGCGACCGGAATCCCGATGTATATGGCTATTGGCCAGTGTGGTAGCGTGTTGGGGTCACATATCTACCCGAAAACGGACGGTCCGCGGTATATGTGAGTGGCAATGATCTTGACCCTGCGATGAGTGTATGCTGATCCAAGTATGCCATGTCCTACAGCAAAGGCTTCGCTGTGACTTGCGCATTGCAATTTGTTGCAGCGCTCGCGGCGGTTATCCTTACGGTATATCCCTTGGCAATTGTCTTCTGCGAATTGGGCATTTACGAAGGGCACATGATAGGTATCCTACCGCATGGAGAACAAGCGGAGAGACCGGAAGCACGGCAAAGCCGTACGAGATGCTCCGGTGGACACGTCGGAGCTGGCGGACAAGGTGTGTAGCATCGACGGCCGGCTTCTACTTCAAACCTCACGCATTTATGCAGGCCCCGCTCTTCCGTTACGTCCCGTGATGAGATGTCCATGAAGGTGTTGAGCAAACGCAATTTGAAACGAAGTTTTTGTTGTCTATGTACGAAATCCATGATTTGCGATGACTGATGAGGGAGTCTATAACAGGACGTGAGACTCTGAGCGTATTCGACTATTTCGGGACTGCGGAGTGTATGCGCGCCAGAATTGGGGCTCCAGGTCTTACCGCAGCAAGGGGTTCTCAAGGGGTTCTGCCGGACCGCATTGCACCCAAAGGTTCCATAACATCGGCCAGGCCCGCAGAGAGGTATACCTGACAAGTTCTGTTGCCAGTCTGATGGAGAATACCTGCTCCTCCCAGAAGCTCCAGGTGAGTGGTATTCGGTAATCAAAGATGCAGCTCGGCGATCTAATATGCCTACGGCGTAGTACTTACGATGTACCACATCGACAGCTGTTCGTTGACAGTGAATCCAAACGTTACAGACTTCTGTATACTATATATAACGTTCACAGTTCTCAGGTTAGTACCTCCCCCTTATGCCCACAATTCACGAAGCGCTTTCAGTGGTTGACGCGCACATTCCGACAATTTAACAGGGGCTTCAGTGCGTGGCAATGCTTGCCGGCTGCGTTGTGTCGCACCCTCGGTTCATGTACCGCCCGAATGTCATTGTGGGAAGAGGGTAGATCAAAGTACGTCTGGTCGCACACATGCCAAACGGGTTTTCAAAAGCCGAGGCACAGGATGCGTTCATCGGACTGTTTTTAGAGGCATTGAATGCTAGCGACTTAACGGATTCGCGAGTCATAGCTTGTTCCGCTCACTGTTGGTTATATCCTCCCACTCATTCGATCAGCTCTCGGAGACATTATAGGATGCTGCCAGAGTAGTGACTCGTCATACCTGAAGCAAATCCCCGAAGGCCTCGACGAAAAGTCTGTACGGGCATACAAGCAAAACTCACACACGGCGTCGTCTTTTTAGGTTCCAAGGGGTGTTCGAAGCCGTTCTTCGGTGGCTTCCGCACGTCATTTATGGCCGCAGTCAACTGACCACCCCTCGTACCGTGTAGGGACAACGGGCTTCCGTGCAGCTGACCCAAGTGAATGCACCAATGGAGCACAATATTTATAGCGAGCAATGACTATGCTCAGCGTCGCAGAACGCGCTCTGCTCACCTTCGCCTTCCCTCTACTGTCCGCGCCATGTCCGCAGAGAAGCATACGTCGTCTTTCGACGAGAAGGCATCTGGCGTTGATGTCGATGTCGTTCAACCCGACTCGGTCTCACTCGCAATTGAGGAGCGCAGGCTGGTGCGGAAGATCGACTGGCGTATCATACCCATTGCCTGTGCGGTATATCTGTTTGCTTGTAAGTACGCTTTTTATCCTGTGTGAATAGTGCAGCTACACATATATCCGCGGGTTAGTCTTGGACAGGTCGAATCTGGGAAACGCACGCCTGCAGGGGCTGCCACAGGACACCTTGCACGGTGACCCCACCGGCGTGCTGTTCGACTGGGTGAACTCGGCATTTTTCTTCTCATACGTGAGCATTGAAACCGCTCGAATAATCTGCCGTCTCTGAGTTATCATACAGATCATTTGTCAAGTACCGGCGACGCTCCTCGCTAAGCTGTGCCCGCCGCGCATCTGGCTCGGGTGCGCGGTCGTGGGATGGGGAATGTGCTCCGCGCTCATGGTGAGCTCACCGTTCGCGGTCACGATAAACGAACCGCTGACTGAAGTTCCGCACTTAGTCCACCGCATTCAATTTCCCTGGCCTGATGGTCGCCCGCATCGGGCTCGGCGCCTTCGAGGCGTGCTTCGCACCTGGCATCCCCCTCTACTTGTGTACGTATCGCAACAGCGCTCGTCTCACGCTGTTGTCTGACCGCCGCTTGCTGTGGCAGCGTACTTCTACACAAAAGAGGAGATAGGCAAACGCCTCGCCTTCTGGTTTGGGTTCGCCGCGGTGGCAGGCGCGTTCGGCGGTCTTATCGCGTTTGGCATTCAGAACGTGCATGCTGCGATCGCCAACTGGAGGCTGCTGTTTATCATCGAAGGCGTCCCGACGGTGCTCTTCGGTCTCTTGGCGATGATCATCCTGCCGAATCGACCCGAAGAGACGTCCATGTTTAATGAGAAGGAGCGGGAGATCGCTCTGGAACGGATGAACCGCGGTTACAAAGCTGACGTGGGGAGGCACATTGCCAAATGTAAGTACGCATATGTGCTGCCGGTGTGCACCGTACTGAATTCGTACTTGCAGCTCACATCTACGCGGCGTTCAAAGACTGGAGGGTACGTCGGGGTTCTATGCCGGTCCAAGAATCTTCGTCACTGACGCATGTACTATCAGGTATACACCGGCGGGGTTTTGTATTTTGGAGTTAACTGCGCCGTTGCGTCAATAACTGCCTTCCTTCCTACCATCATCACGACATTTGGAGTCAGTGAGTACCTGACTAGTTTTATTCAGGTGCTCTGTTGAAGTGAACACATCAATAGCAAATGCACGCGCACAGCTACTCACTGTGCCGCCGTACGCTGTTGCTGTTGTGGTCCTGTGTATTACTGCATACTTTTCGGACCGACAACAGAGCCGCGGAGTCTTC
Source organism: Trametes versicolor FP-101664 SS1 (assembly GCF_000271585.1). Lineage (NCBI taxonomy): Eukaryota > Fungi > Basidiomycota > Agaricomycetes > Polyporales > Polyporaceae > Trametes > Trametes versicolor. The sequence continues at coordinate 1,731,953 of NW_007360330.1, read as the reverse complement.
ATCGCAGCCGCTAGCACCCTAGCTGGCATTGGATATGTGTTTGTGCTCTCTATTAGCTTCGTTACTCGCCACTGAACGCTCGTGCGCAAAACAGGCTTCTGCTCACTGTTAGCGAGAATATTCACGTCCGCTACTTCGCGACATTCTGCATCACGAGCGGGACATACACGTCGATCGGGGTGACTATTGCTTGGTGTACGTCTTAAGACCCTAACATCATAGCAGCTCGTCATCTGATGTTAACGTTCCTTGTTCCACAGTCGCCCATAATCTCGGATCGGAGACAAAGCAAGCAACGGGCACCCCAATCTACCAGGCGATCGGCCAGTGCGGTAGCGTGCTGGGGTCGCATATCTTCCCAGCAACAGAGGGTCCTCAATACATGTAAGACACGGCCAGTCTAGGTGAAATGTGCGTACTGATGTGAGGCATGCCTTGCGTTTCAGCAAAGGCTTCGCAGTGAGTTGTGCGTTGCAGTTCCTTGGAGCACTTGCTGCGGTCATCCTCACGGTAAGCCCTTCGGCTACAACCGCTGTCTTAGTAGTTTCGACACATATTCACTGTGTGTGTAAGATATCCTACCGCAATGACAACAAGCGAAGGGATGAAAAATACGGCGAACCCGCGCAAGATGAGCCAGTGGACACGTCAGAGCTGGCGGACAAGGTGCGTAACGTTCACTGCCTCCCTCCTTTTGGACGCTCATGCGTTATACATATGCAGGCCCCGGGGTTTCGGTATGTTCCCTGATGATCTTGCCGTAAACGACCACCATACGAGTTCGATGCCTGGGAACGACTACGCCGGGAGGAGAACGGATCGAGCGTGGATATGAGTTCTGTATTTGGACTGTAGCTCTGGATGGATTCTGAAGAGGTAGAATGTAAGAGGATAACAAAGCTGCGAACGGAATTTTTACGGCTCGCCTACGATGTCGCCGAAGAGACCTTCTCGAGGAAATGTACGACGCCTTCTGGCGACTCTGGTCTCCGTCGAACAATAGACTCTAAATACGGCCTCCGAGGATCAGTACTCTTCGCACGTTGCTGACGACGAGCCTTTCCATTGTGCCAGAACAAGAGAGCAGTGCTGGGGATTCGACGTCGCGAAGCAGATGGACATCGTCGTCACCTGCAGCGAGCTCGATGCCGCGTAAATTCCCACCATTTAATTGAGAGCTCGGTTACGTAAGCAAATATACCTTGATCACTTTTTCTCTTGCGGCTTGTCCGACGACGTTCATCTCGACTTCCCCGTTGTGTACGGCAGCGACGGCCACCCCGAGGCATATACCATCATCGGCACCTGCGAGGACTAGAGGTCTCCCTGCTCTTTCTCTGCTTCTCTACGGACCACCATGTCTGAGTACAACACGCCGCCTCCGGAAGCGCGCCCGCAGCCGCACCCCTACCTGCACGAGCCGCTGCTATACATCTCGGGATTGCCACCATACGTGAGAGACGAAGACCTCGCAGTCGCGTTCCAGACCTGCGCGCCGTTCCGGCCCAACATCCTGCGCGACGGCTCGAACAAGCCTCTGTCGGGGACGATCGAATTCAAGTATCTGGAGAAAGGTGCGTCTGCTCTCCTTCGTTTCTGCGTTTCGGGGCGTAAGAGGGAACAGATTGAGTCGTTGCTACCGTGGAGGTAACGTGGGCCGGCTGGGAGGCGGAGTCCGACGCCATGAGAGCGAGTTCCTGTTTGGTCGGTTGCCTGCACGGAGGGCGCACGGCTGAAGCGTACCGTCGGGCTTCATCGGTCAGATCGATACCGCACTCCATCACCACAATTCCGGAGACATATGCTCCATCTACTGTGCCTGCTACACCCGATCGTGGCCGAAGATAGTACGTCGCGTCGGCGTGAGGCACGATATGCGGGCAGGATGGTTTCACTGTTTTCTGCGAAACGAACGTGGTAACGGCAGGCTATACTGGCTTCAAGGTTGCCCCATTTAGGGCTGGACGCGTATCCGTGCATCATTCCACCGATTTTGAACGACAGTACTCCTCCACGCCACTTCCGAGCTGTTATATTTTCGGCGCTTGCGACTCCGCTCCCAGAAGCACACATCCTGTGTATACTATTATAGCCAGCTATTTGCTTGCTCGACATGCTCTCTTCTTTGGTGTGCACATTTGCGCAGATTGCTAATTTTTTTTTACTAACAGCGGAGAAGGCCCTTGCAACGTTGCAAGGCCGGCACATTCCGAACCTGCTGCAACCCGCACTGCTCACGTTGTCGCCATATCCCTCTACAACACCTCCAACGCCCCTCCCGCCACCATCTGCGTCGCCTCGTCTTGTGAAGCAGCTTCCTCCTGGCTACACCGACTCGCAGCTCTACGATCTCTTCCGTTCGTTCGGTGCTCTCGCCTCCGTACGAACTCAGTCACCCTTCGGACCGGACACTGGTGTGGTCGAGTTCTGGAGGGAAGAAGATGCGCGCGAAGCAGAGGAGGCGATGCACTGCGCGGATGTCGAGGGCCAGAACATCGTCGTGCAAATATACCAGCCGCGTCGCGCCGGCGCCGCGATGAGCGAGTTCAGCCCGAACGCACCGTCGTTCGTTCCCACTGGCTCGGTATTCCCGTACCCTGCCCAGGTGCGTTCACCCAAATTCGTGCGTGTGGTCAGATTTGGAACCCTATCCTCGCAGTACTCACCTCCGCGGCAATCGCCTTACCCTTCGCGCCCCTTGTTCTTGCATGGCCCCGGACAGCAGGTTCAACTAGCGCCTTTATCTGGTCCAGGATCCACGAGCCATAGTGGACTCATCGACCCTTGCAACCTGTTCATCAAAGTGAGCACTCGAGAACAACTTTCAATAGTGGATTGAGCGCTTACCATAGTACAGAATCTCGATACCTCCATCGACTCGAACGGTCTGTTCTCTCATTTCCGTCAGGTGAGTTGCTCGAATAATGCGGAAAACTCAATGCTCAACGTGGCGGGCGATAGTTCGGGCAAATTGTCAGGTAAAGCACACAAGCAAGCTCTTGTGCCCCAAAGTCAGTCACTGAGTCGGTTTAGCGCTCGCGTCATGCGGAACGAAGGAGGCGAAAGTCGTGGGTTTGGTTTCGTCTCGTACCAAACGCCCGATCAAGGTATTAGAGCGGAACTCCGAGTGTTCCGCGTCCATTACTGACCAGCCATGAAGCTGCCGCTGCTCTGAACCAGATGAATGGTGTCGTGATTGGGACGAAGTCTCTCGTGGTACGCCTACACGAGCCCAAGCAGCTCCGCCAAGAAAAGCTTGCCCAGCGGTTCGGCGGGCACAACGGCCACCCTCGTAGCAGCAGCGGCGCAACGAGCCCTACCGCCAGCGAGGCGGGCGAGAGCTACGCTGGATGGCCGAGTCCGAGCAGCCATCCCGCCGTGCTTGGCTCTCCTACTATGGGTGGCCACCACGAACGTCACGAGCGGCCCGACAGAGCGCGCCGTAGCTCTGGGAGCTTCTTCCATGTACGTTCAGACTTATCGACGATTTGTATATGTGCTCACGCAGCATGTAGGCTGCACTCGCGGGTACGCTCAACCTGCCTATGCGTTACGACGATCTTTCTGCGCTCTCTCCCGTTGTTCGCAAGGAGGTGCTCACGGGCGAGCTGAGTAGGCGGATCAAGAGCATGGATGTCGTGCGCTCCGAGGAGCTCGACACGGTCGTTCAGTCGATCGTGGCGCTTTCGCTCAGTGAGGTCGTGCAGGGCATCCAAGATCCTAGCAAACTCTCGGAGCAGATCCAGGCTGCTAAGAAGTCGCTTAACCCCGCGAAAGCATCCAAATCACCATCGCCTTCGCCTGCAGGTTCTCAAGACTCTCGGCTTCTCGATGCATCAGCTCCCAACGCGACTGCTTCTGCGCCGGATCACCCCTCGACGCCGCTTTCGATGCCTGCTACCCTGTCTACCCCACCGCGGACCGAGTCGCCATCCGGTTCGCTTGCTCCCCAGTCCGAGAAGGACCGGATGTTCGCCGCAGTCAGCAAGCTCGAGTCGGCTCAGATCGCAGAGCTCACGGAGCTGCTTATGTCGCTGCCCAAGCGTGAGCGCGCAATGTGCCTTTTCAATGTCGAGGTGCTCCGCGCCAAGATCGCAGACGCGAAGCTTGTGCTAGAGGTCGAGGACGAAGAGGAGCAGACCCCGGCCATCTCGACCGTACCCGTGCCACAAACGCCGCAGGCACGCAAGGTTTCGGCGGCCTCGTTTGACTCCCCGCAGACGCCCGACCTGTCGTCGCGCGGCCCGAGCGTCGCTGCGAGCCCAACTCCCGCGACGCCCAGCGCACCCTCTTCGGCGGCGCAGGTGTACACAATCGCGTCCCTCGCGCGTTTGCCTGCGTCGGAGATTATCCGTCTAGTCAACACGTCCTCGGTCACTGGCCTTCCGCTTCCGAAGGCGGACCCAATGGTCGTGAAGGCGACGGACGAGTTCATCGACAGTTTGCGCGACAAGCCCGTCAACCAGCAGAAGCAGCAGCTGGGTGACAAGCTGTGCGTCATTCATTGTAACACTGTTGTTTGTTCGTGTGCTGACGTCTCTTGTAGTTGGCGTGTCGTGAAGGCATTCGGTATCAAGGGAGCAGTAAGTATTCTGCTTATAGCTGGTGATTTGATAATTGTTGCTGACGTCCGCCGACAGCCCAAGATCACCATTGCACTCCTTGACCAAGACGATCTCCGTCCCCTCGCCCACCTGATGAACAGCTACCCATCCGTGCTCAAGGAGAAGGCGCTCCTTGTGCAGGCCGCTCAAACGAAATAATGACCCAATACCTCCGAATGTTGCTCCCGTTGTCACTACCCGCACGTTGCTTCTATCTCCGCCCGCGCCCCTAATATCCCCATCTCTCGTTGCTCTGTCTTGCTTCCCCTTGGGCCCGTACCTCCAGGATCACATACCTCGCAAAGGAGGAGGATCCGATACGTCTCTTTTCACAATCCCTGGACCCGTCATTCCCGCCGTCCCGGAGGTCGCCGTCTATACCGCCCCACAGTTACTGTCTCTCTCGCGGAAGGTCGCACTGGTTATATACCAAGGCTCGTCCCCATCCCCGTCTCCCTCTCCATCCCACATTGTTTGCTCCTGCTGTCCACGCGCGCCGTCCGCTGCGCCCACACCTACCATCATTGCTCGTGTTCCACACTCTTCCTATACACATTGACGTCTACATCTTGTTACGACTTTTGACGACCGTTCCGGTTCACTATCTTGTTCTACGCCCCCGTACTTACACCCGTACTAACAGCGCCCGCGACGCCGAATGATCAATACCGATCGTTGTTGGGTCCTTGCGCTGCGAGCGAGAGCTGTATACTGCCTCCCGGATGTAGGTGGGTGTTTGGTTCATCCTCTCAGCGTTCATTGCGGTGCGCACGTCCTCCTAAGAGTGGTGCGTCTCTATCACATCTGGCTATAGATATCGGGTACGTTATATATCATGTTACTAGGCCGGAGGTAAGCAATGTCAGGATCTGCCAAAGTTCATCTCCCTAATTGTAAACTATCTACCAGGGCAATGTCTTTTGATCATATTATGCGCTCAGGGACTGACGATATATTCGAGAGGCTCTCGGTTTCCTAGATGCGCTAGCCCAAACTCTCGTATTCAAGTGGCCAACCTTGTATGCTCGCAGCTGCGCACAAGCTGTCCACTGCTCGACCCTGTGCACCTCACCGCGCCTTCCGTCTGTATGACCGCCTGCTATCCCTCTATTGGACACCATCCGCGGGGCTCGCTACCACCAAACTTGAAGGCGAACTTAACTCAAAAATAACGGGGTTCGTTCGAGATGTCGACCCATTGAATGCTATGGCGAAACACATGGTGAGTTACCCGGTCTGTTAATGTGCCGTGTTAATGCAGAACGTACAATGGCGAACAACAAGGAAGGTGTCATGTTCGAGCTATTTTCAGCCTTGAAACGCTGCCATAGAATAACGAAGTAGCACGGTGGCTCTCGTTCCTTACCTCTATGCGCTGCGCCCAGACGAAGTGAAGCCCAGGCTCACTTAGAAACATCAGGAGGTGAGGACGGCGTTCCGTCCAATCCACCCCGTGGCCGAACCTTGCGTCGAACGTGAAACCTGAGTTCCTGGGCCCTGAAACGAAGCAACCCTCGAAGCCAGAGAGGAGTGCAGCCGAAACCTTTCTCGCGTCGCAAGTGTCGGAGCATTACGGATAGTAAGTGCTTGCGCATCGAGCATCTGTCTATTGATTTTTAGTGTGACATCCTGTAGGACTTACTTCTCATCGCCCTCAAAGATAGTGACGGTGGATAAGCTCGATTGCATCAAAGAGGCAGTGAGGCGTTCACCCCATCCAAGACCTCTGCTTTCTGGGTTTCCCTCCCCAGACGGAGCGTCCTGGGCTTTCAAGTACGGTTTCTTCCCCGCATTGGATAAGGTTCCGTGCAGAAGGGTAATTTCTCATCGAATGGGCGGTAGAAGGTGGACGACTCCTCATGAGGTGTGTCACAAGAGGTGCGCATGTTGGCTCTGTTAACACGTTCGACTCAAGGGGAGCAAGGTATATAAACCTCACCTTGAAGCTGCTAGCCCCCAGCACCCGACATCCCGACGGCCTCTGGTGCGAATCCCCCTCACCTCCCTTTGCTCACGATTAATGTGTCCTCTCCCTACAGGATCCTGCTGCATATCAGACACTTCTACATTTACGTCCTCGTACGAGACCCTCACGCAGGTATTTCATATCTTCTAACGGATCGCGGCTTGGGCTAATGTATTTCACGGTATATTCTTCCAGTCATGCCGCCCACCGACATCGTGCAGAAGCTTCGCAACTACCTGTACGATCAGCAATTTGTCCAGCCCGAGTTCGTGCGCGCGTTCGAGATGGCCAAGGAAAAAGCGGGTCCTCTGTTCCAACAGTTTGGGATCAAGACCGTGGACGACTATCTGGACTATTACGACAAGTTGGTCAAGTGGGTGCCGACGGAGACCAAGGACGGCACCTTCGTGTACACTCACCTCTGCCTGTTCTACTTCGTGCTCGGCCAGGATCCCCTTTTCGGTACCCAGAGCGCGACCAGACCCACCACGCACTCTCCGTACACGTGGCTCTCGCGGTGGATCATCGAGTATGCGAAGGAGATGGGCAAGTGGATGGACACGACGGAGTCAATCAACAAAGCGTCGATCGACACCTTCTTCGAGGCGGAGAACTACCACATGGCGGACTACGACTCGCGAACTTCACCTCCTCACGCATCCCATCCCGCGCTTGCTCTCGCTCACTAGTTGAGTGCTCGATTCTCATACACCTGCCCAGCTTTACGTCCCGAAACGCTGTTAGTGGGTGTTGGTATTCGAGCATGTCAACATATTTCTCAATATTAATTATATGCCAGCAGCTTTCAAGCGGCGCGTCCGTCCGTGAGCGCTCATCATGAGTGAGTGACGCGCGCAGCCTCAGTCATGAGCGCTGAGCGCTGAGCATGCAAGCCTGCCAATAATACGTTCAGCTCCGTCTCTCGAAACATGTTTCGAGTCCTGTAAAATAGGGTGCAAGCAACGTCAGGGCCACTTTCTGCAGCCAGACTATGTGCACAAGGACTGGACATACGTTTCAGAGGTTCCCGGGTTCGGGGTGCGCACATCTCGTCTTTTGTTTTCAAGTTGCCAAACTCATAATTTTGAATTCGCAGCTGGGCGGCGTTGAACGTCGAGTGTCCAATTCCCGACCCTGATCGCTCATGCTGGGTCTTCACTGCGCGGCCCAAATACTAGTACATGATCACCCACTGGCACTAAGTATACTAGATCAGGTAGAGAGCGTACAACCCATGGATGGGGCCCACCGTGAGTCGTATCACCCAACCTTGTAGCAGAATCTATAGCTTACTAAGCATAGACGACGAGGTTCTTTCGAACTGTCAAACACTTCATATCCCATCGGACAGCGCATGGTAAGCCACTCAGCCTGAGTACGTTATTGGGCACATTTGACGCGGAATTTCGGTCTCGAACAGCGAGCAAAATGTCGCGGCCGAGCCATTTTCAATGCTGGAACACTGCCATTGGGTACCGAAGTGGCAGAGTGGCTCAGGCTCTTATTCCTTCCATGTGTGCGCTGCGCTCGGGGGAGATGAAGGCCAGGCTGACTCAGAAATACTAGCGGCCGTCAGGGACGAATTTGCTCGCTACGCAGGTGCACGCAGGCTGCCTCCAAGCCTTGATGTATGGTCTATTTCAGGCGACGACCGGTCTCGTTGTCGTACTTTACTCTTGTCCTTTGTGTGATAGATGGTCATGCTGCTATAAAGCAAAGCGGGCCCGGTTTCAGCGCTTCAGCCACAAAAGCCACATGCACGGCGCCTACCTCCGCGCGCGGGCGCTAAACCACACGTCGCCCTCGCGAGCCTTGAGAGCCTCATATCTCATGCACAACTCATCCGTGGCTCTTGAAACTTTACATTCGTGTCCGGAATGCTGCTAAGAGTATTTACTTCACTTGAAATGGGTGAAAATGACATCTGAAACGCGTACGGGCTCAAATACGCCCTGAGGGCGATTTTCGGTTTGCGAGCGGAGAATTTGTACTTGTTTGGTCGATTCCTGTTCACCGGAGAGATGCTCGCTACGCTCGCAATCACGAGGCGGCCCGACGTCGGACGGCAGCGTCCTGCTCAACCTGCCCCATGGCCGGATTGTGTCCATACTCTGTGTCAAACGTAACCTCTCAGTCTCTGAGCACTGAGACCAGACGCCTCTCGGCGCCAGGGAGATTTGGAGGGGTGCTGCCCAGACGTGTCTCGCGTCGCAAGCGTCAAGAAGTTGCCGGTAAGTGTTTTCGCATCGAGTCTCTATCTGCGGATAAGTTCTTTCGTCGCACTCAAAAAAATTGACGTTGTTTTTGGGCAGTAAAGTTCTATTGCGCCGGGGACGTAATGATGCTTTCCTGCTTCACGTCCTCTGTCGGTGCCGCATTCCAAGTTTCCCTCACCCCCAGACGGGGCTTCCATGGCTTTCATGTACAGTTCCTTCCTTGCCTTGGCTGACGCTCTGAAGGGCAGCTGCTCATTCGAATGAGCGGTAACAGTTGAACACATGCCACTCATGGGGTGTGTCATAGGAGAGGTGCGTGTTGACGCACCTGATTTTCTGCAGCACGCTCATCCCCTCTGGAAACAAGGTATATAAGGACACTTCCGAATACCCTTCACACCCAGCACCCAGCATCCCCCCAGCTTCGGGTGCGCATTACCTTCTCATCCCTCTCCTCGCAGCTCACGCGTTCTCATTCTACAGTGTACTACTGCCTATACCACCCTCCTACCCTCAAACTTTCGCGTGAGACCCTCAGGTATTCCAGCTCTCTAGCCAATAGTGGCTGATATCATGTATCACAGTACCTTCTTCGCTCCAGCCATGGTAGACCGCACCGACATCGTGCAAAAGCTCCGGAACTATCTTAACGACCAGCAATTCGTCCAGACCGAATTCGCGCGCGCGTTCGAGATGGCCAAGGAAAAAGCGGGTCCTCTGTTCGAACAGTTCGAGATCAAGATCGAGACCGTGGACGACTACCTGGACTATTACGACATGTTGGTCAAGTGGGTGCCGACGGAGACCAAAGACGGCACCTACGTGTATAACCATCTCTGCCTGTTCTACTTCGTGCTCGGCCAGGACCCCCTCCTCGGTACCCAAAGCACCACCAGACCTACCACTCACTCTCCGTACACCTGGCTCTCGCGGTGGATCATCGAGTATGCGAAGGAAATGGGCAAGTGGATGGACACGACGGAGTCGATCACCGCGGAGACGATCGCAACCTTCTACAAAGCGGAGAGCTACCACATGGAGGAGTACGAAGACACTGAATGGCAGACGTTCAACGAGTTCTTCGCTCGTCGCCTCAAACCCGGTGTCCGCCCGATCGATGGCGGCTTGGACGACAATACGGTTATCGTGAGCCCCGCTGACGCGAAGTTCGATATCGCCCTCCCCGTCGAAGAAGGCGGCGTTGTCAAAATCAAGGGCGTCCCGTGGAGCATCACCCAGCTGCTCGACCACGACCGGGGCGATAAAATTGGCCCCTCTTTCGATGGCGGCATGTTCTGCCACTCGCTCCCAACGACTACCACCGCCTCCACGCCCCGGTGTCGGGCAAAGTCGTCGAGGCCACCGTCATCGAGGGCCTCTGCTACCTCGAAGTCACTTTCGTCCCGGGGGACGACAACGAGCCCGCACACCTCCGGATGCGCCGCAGCATGGATGTCGACAACCCGGCGCGTCGCCTTGATGTGCCTAACGACGCGGGATACCAGTTCATCCAGGCGCGCGCCCTCATTCTGATCGACACCACGGAAATGGGCCTCGTCGCGGTGCTCCCAATTGGTATGGCGCAGGTGTCATCGGTTAAGCTGAGCGTCGGGGCGGGCGACAAGGTGAAGAAGGGTGACGAACTCGCGTACTTCCAGCTCGGCGGCTCCGACGTGGTCACGGTCTTCCAGGAGCGCGCCAACGTGACGTTCACCGCGGAGGCCAACGTGCACTACAATTACGGAAAGCAGATTGCAACGGCGAACCCGCTGCCGGACAATGACCAGTGAGGGGATGATTGGTGTGTATACATTCAGCTTTTTCCAGTTTTTTCCTGATGCGCTGACACAGTGTGCTGTCCGTCGTCCAGGATCTACAGCCGCGACTCGCTGCTACGCTATCCGCTTAGGAGCTACCTGTCGTTATTGGAGGCGCAGTTTGAGCGGCGATTCTTCTCAGCGCTGGATTGTGATGTATAACGGTCTCTTGTTCGAATGCTCAATTTGTACGATAGCGGCGCGCTTGAATGTGCTGAACTTATTCTCTGCAGTTCTGAAAATTCTGTTGCATCGTGTCGGTCGCTTGGTCCGAATATTCTCGTATTAGTACCGTACCCATCAATGTTTCCTGACCGGCGCTTCGGGGCGGATTAAGGTGGCAGTGCAGACACGGCTTCGCATGCCAGCGCCGAAGCCTCCTTCAGGAATCAGTTGAACTTGACCTGGATCCAGTACGAGGCATGACTTATGTGTTCACCTTCACCCGTCTGAGCGATCTCTTCTGCTCCTGCTTGCAAACGATCATCTCTTTCCGGATATCTGGTCAACAGGCTCCACGATGACTTCGGCATCTCCGGAGCTCACTGGCAATGTCCTCCAGCGTCCTGAGTCGCCCGTTAGCAGTACGGTACAGACTGCTACTCCAGAGGTCTAACATTCGAATACTTCCGACTCTTAAGAAACTCAGAACGATTCAGAGCACACCTCTTGCCGAAACACGTCCTGTAGTGGCCTTAGCATGCTTGCAATTGACTCAGCCTGAGGGAAGCAAGGATTGCCCGCTAGTGGTCCAATACGTATCAAGGCAACTGCGTATGGCTTTTTACATCGGCGCAGATCAAGGTACGTCGGTCGCTTGGACATGTTGCATCCATATTGAAGGATTTTGGACGACTCAAGCGCGCCCTGTCGCCCATCATTTGTGGCCCGCTTTGTGCACCGCGCAATACTGCGCAGTCAAAGCGGGGACAATCACACTCATTGTACGTCGAGGTTCCCCTTAGTATATAACTCACCTCGCCCGGGACTGGCTATAATCTATCAGTCACGGACACTACTGTTGGTACGAGACAGTCTCATACACAGACCACCGCGAACAGAATGCGTACGTGGCGTCTCATCCACCCATATCGTCGCTCATACACTCACCTTGTCATGTAGAAGCGGACACATATGAGCAAGTGCACAAGATATGCTTCCAAGACTACCACACGGTCGACATCGGGCAGTGGGACCCTCCGATATCCCCAAGCCATGCCAGTCCTCTAGCAAAATGGTATCAATCTACCCTTGTGGGCAAGGCGGCTCGTAAGGACTACAATCCTCTAAGACTTGAGGACGCTTTGCGGTAGGACCCCCCATCCGGTCTGCACTCCCAGCGCCCTAACGCCTCTCACGCAGGTCTCTCTCCGGCGCGCGGCCCGTGAAGGGTGTTTGCGCCGAGGACGCGGCCCTGCACTGTCTAGTCGACATCTTCGAGCGAACACCAGACGACGAGAACAGCTGGGACCCCGACTCCTACGACCCAAAGGCCAAATCCGAGCTCGCGAAGGCACACTCGATCGCCGCATACGCCTACTACCGAAAGTACATGGCGCGCACGACGCCTATCGCGAAGATCGGGAAGCGGGACGCGCTCGCGCCAGACGACCCGCTCGCGTTCCTCCTCGATGCGGCACGCCACGCCAGCCACGCAGCGGCGGTGCAGCTGCTCACGCCCGCCGTGCTCCTCGCCGGGTTCGCACTCCGCACGTGCATCCTGGACATGCCTCTGGTATCGCCATCGCACCTCAATCTCTACTTCCTGCAGTTCCGGCCGCTCTGGCGCGCGCTAGAGCGGTGCGGGAAGCGGTGGCCCGCGCGTCCGCCCGCTGACGACGAGGATCCGCCCCCGGCGTACGATGCCTGCGCAGCGGAGGAGTGCGAAGCCGCGGTCGTGGTTGGCCCCAGGCTGGCAGAACACTACAGCGGATGCCCAGATTGCATTGGGGAAACGGACGAAGCCCCGTTCTATTGCAGTCGAGAATGCCGCGATCAGGTATGTTGGCTCCCCTCGACGTTTCCTGGCGAGCAACATGGCTGAAATTCTCTTCAGGATTGGGCGACGCATCAAGGAACGTGCCAAGCCCCAGGCCGGCTCCGCGGGCCAATAATGGCGAACCAGGCGCGTCGCGTACAGCAGCGCAACACCTTGAATGAGATGAGCGGGCGGGTAGAGAGCTATACGCATTACGAGGTCGTGCCGGATGACTCCGAGGCGGAGAACACTGGTCCGCTGTGCGGGTTCGTAGAGTGGTCTCGGAGTCTGCCGTGCCCGCTGGACACGCCGTGGAAGACGGTGACAGTCGTCAAGAGAACGTATCGGTTTCAAGAGGGCGTGGAGAGCCCCCGTTGAGGCATGGCGCCCGAGGCCTAATGTGTAGTGCCGTTGTAAATCCTATACATTCGAAGCTAATAATGATCAGCGCAGCTGGTACCCATCCGAGCCGGCCGCCTGTTGTTTATCGAATACAATATTGGTACGCATTATGTTCAAAGGACCGCGAGTAGTAAGACAAAATATACATGTGCGAACTGCCCTGAGGCGTAGGTATATACATAAAAGAAGATGAAATCTTACAACGGTGGGGAGGTCCAGTGCTAGTGAAGTGCTTTAGTCTCACTGGCAGGGTTTTGGAGATAAATACCCAGAGTTAGAACGTACAGAGCGAAGAACAGACTCCGAGAGGGTACGTGTATCCCGAGAGCCGAAGCCCCGGACCATGAGAGCGCGAGTTCCAGAGCGACACAACGCGAGCCGAGCGCAGGAGAACGCCAGTCCCAAAGCCCGAGAGACCAAGCTCAAAAGCGCCAGAGCACAAGTCAGAGAACACCAGAGCGCCAGGAGACGTCTGCCAATGCAAGGGAGAGCGAACGAGTGAGACAACAAGTTCCGACAGCACTAGGAGTTTGTGGGCGCTAGAAAAGGAACGGAGATGATGTTGGGAGGGGTTGAGTGGGGTTAATTATCTGGGCCACGCCGCGAGGGACCATCTTGGAGGCTGAGGCGGAGGAGAGAGAAATCGAAAGAGCTTGAGGAAGGCAGTCGATGCTGGGGAATTTGCTGATATGCCGACCCGAACTGTGCAAACAGGCGCAGGGGAGCGGGAAGGAGCTAAAGTCAAAAAGTTAAAATAGGCCGAAACGTTGGAAGGTTATGCAGTCTGTCTGCTTTCACACCTCCTTGAAGCAGCGATGGTTTCAAAAGCGGCGGCTCACTGTGCTTAGGAGGGGACGTCAACGTGGATGCAGCAGACCTTAAGGAGTACATACCAGTGTCTTGCTGTGCGTTTCCCTGGTGGCGACTTTTGATGTGTGCCCGGAGGTCCCGCTCCCGTTTGAAGGAGCAGTCACATTGGGGGCACTGCGAACGTGTGAAGGGCGAGCCGTGGGCCTCGCGCTGATGGGACCGAAGGTTGTTGGGGCGATCACGAAAACCTGCCAGTGTGTGAAGTAGAATAAGCATGGGAGTGGTGCAAGTTGATGTGAAGCGTAAGCGGCTCACGTTTAGGACAGTCCGGGTAATCGTGGCTGCAGTGGTACCATATCACCAGACGATTCCCTTCGTACTCATGGGAGGTTTTGTAGGTTCCAGCGCCTATCTTGACGATCGCGAAACTAGGCGCATCGAGAAGGTTGGAAGGGGGGTAGAATGGCAGGCTGCCGTAGAGTGCGGGAGAGGGAAACGAGGTGGTGGGGGGAGGATATCTCCGGACTAGAGATGGTGCGCCATTGTTCGGAGCCAATCCAGACGATGCGGAGTTGCTCCCGGACGCTCTAGTATCGAGGATGTGAACAGGTTCACTCGGTGGATGGTACGGTGCCCCTGCACTTTCGGGAGATGTACAGGTAAAGTGGTCCCTTGGAGGCGAAACCATTTGCCGGCGCGGTATACGGTCGGAGCCCGAAGGGAGAAGGGGGTCATGCGGGTTTGGCGTGGGGCCAGGAGTGTAGGTCTTTTGAAAGGCTTCTAGCACAGTGCTCTTCTGCTCCATCGTCCGCCGCCAGTCACCGACGTCATGCCCCGAAGACGGGAAAGAGGTTCCGGCTGAGACCACACGCACATCGCCGTAGAGCGGGGTACTCCCCCTGTCAAGGTGTGGGAGGGAGGTAGCCGGATTATCGGGACGTAGGGCCGCTAGGGGAGTAACACAGTGGTTTGGCCGCACCGGAAGCGCGCCCTGCCGTATCGTGGGTGTACCGGCGTTGGCGTGATTGGGCCACCAGTCGTCTATACCCATCTTTCCCCCGCCGGGGGGTGAAGGGGAGATGGTATGACCACCGGAAGATGGATCGGATGAGCGGGAGCGGTTCAGCGATGTGGCCTGCACTTCTTGAGCGGGATCGGGATCACAGTCCGGGAACCAACTGAACCCAGGGGAGTCGAAGTTGATGAGGTACGCTGACGTAGAGGATTCCGTTGCCGATGGCGGTTCTACTGTTTTGTCCGAGGTGACGTTGGACGAATGAAAGTGGTTGGGAGAAGGGGCTGGTAGAGAGTCGTAAAGATGGGCCGCGGGTTGGCCATGTATGTTGTTATAGTAGAACATGGTGTGAAGGTCAGAATGCCAGGGGTTTTGGGGGTGCAGAACCGGCCTGGTGGACTGGTGGGCTGCAAGACGACGCGCCTGCACAATATAAGTATGGTCTGACACGGTGAGAAAGTCTGCGACATCACCGCCGTTGCGTTCTTCCGGAAGCCGTCGGTGTAGACGCGACGTCTACTCGAGAGCCGCGAGCGCGCGTCGTATATCGAGATATTCGCTCCGACCCCACCAGTCGGTACCTACTACAGAGGCACATGCAGCCGACGCAGCCCGGGGAGAGCCACACACGTGCGGGTCGTATACAGATACAGGGTAAGCGTTAGCCTCGCGCAGATGGTCGCTTACGTTCAAGTTATCTGCACACGGCTCGTGTGCCGTACCTATGGCTTGGCTCGTAAGCCACAATTCTAGGTCTAGTCGGAAACCTGAGACAGCTGTTCCTTCTATTAGTACTTACGACGTGTCCTGTCGGCGTTTAGTCAGCGGAGACATAGGTCTGCGTAGGGCGCAGACAGTTGGGCACCCAAGTGACGGCAAATATAGCCTAGTAGAGTTCAACCCTGCGGATATATGTCTATCAGTACTCAGTCATAGCATTAGCGTTTAATAGGTCGTACTTACGGTCGTACGTAGCTTGGAGAGGGAGAAGCGCACGCAGGCGCCCGTAGAGCCTCGCTAGGGTGTCTAAGGCGCCGGCTCAAACGCGCGCGCCGGAGTTCGTCCGTGGTCAATAGTCTGCAGCGCATTGAGGGGGCCATACCGGTGGTCAGAAAATAGGGTTTAGTCAGCAAGGATTTGAGCTCCGCAACGCGTCCAGATCTGATCGCGCGACGCGTCGCGCGTCTCGCGCCTTGCTCAGGGCACTGAGCTTTTTGAGCTCTCGCGTCCTGTACGCCGCATTCCCCTTAGGCTTGTCCCTCGAACCTCGTAACCTACGCAATGCACTAAAATCGAATATACTGGCTTTTTTATTATCCATATATGCTGATAATATGGCTGCTGCGACACCGACACCGACCTCAGGCTTGTTCCGACAATTTGCGTCCCCTGAAGGAGCTTCACTATGCCGCAAGGTAGCCAGCGAAAAACTGGGATTCGATCCGCACGACTATGTCGTCGAGGGTGTGTGCAAGGCCCTAGACGGACTAGATTTGCTCGCCGTAACTCCTACTGGCTCGGGCAAGACAAGCTTTCTCATCATCTACTTGCTGGTAATCAGCGAGATCTTGCAACACCCGGAGCTGTGTCCCTCAGCAAAATTCCCATTGAACCCGGTCATGCTCGTTGTATGTCCTACGAAGTCCCTAGAATATGACATGGTAGGTCGCTCATTTGCTACGACCTTTTTGTAACACTCAATGGCATCGCATATTGCAGGAACCCAAGTTCGCAAAGGCGACACTTTCACCATTGGTCATAAACTCCGACACGGTAGACAACGGTCGCCGTGCGACCCCGCCGTTGAATCTCTGGGACAAGGCTGCTACGACCGACGTCAACGTGATCCTACTCGCCCCGGAGCAGCTGCGCAAGAAGGGCTATGCAGGCTTGATGGCAAACGACGCGTTTCAAACTCGCATTGTAGCCATGGCCGTGGACGAGGTGCATCTCATGGACGCTTGGGGAGAGTCCTTTCGGCCCGCGTTCAAGCAGATTGGCCACGCGCGCGCTCGGGTCACCGGAAAGGCCATCCTCATTGCTCTCACCGCCACTTTACGCGCGGGTGCTCCCATGCGCTCAGTCTGCACTTTCCTCGGCCTTCTCAACGGCGGATACCACTTCATCCGTCGTTCGAATATGCGCCACGACATCACTATCCAATTCCGCACTGTCCAATCTGGTGCCCGCTCTATGACGTTCCCTGAGCTCAACTGGGTCCTGGACAGCAAGCGCAGAGTCATCGTCTTCTGTCGGACCATCGCTCTTGGCTTTCGAGTTGCTGTGTACCTATGGCACCGAGCGGCGGCTCTGCCTGATCGTCCCCAGCGCATCCGCTTCCATAATGCACTCAATGCTCCCAGCTACAACACCTCTACCCTTGGCTTCCTCCACGACGACAACCGCTCCCGTGTCACCATTGCTACCGATACTCTCGCTGTCGGTATCGACGTCGCCAATACGGACGACGTTGTCTTGTATGAGCACGAGCTCCCCAGCAATACCGACATGATATTGCAAAAGATCGGACGAATACGGGATGGCTCTGGGGGCAGGAATGCGCGAGGGATCGTTTATCTCCCAAAGAATGCAGAGCAGCAAGCTCGGAAGATTGTCGACCAACTGGGGGCTCCCTCCGCGCCAAAGCGGGCGAAGACAGGCCGCTCGGGGACAGTACGCAGCGATCCCATCGACGCCAGCACGGCACACCTCATCCTTGCGCCATGCAAAATGGAGGAGATCAATCGGCTCTACGACAATCCTCTCGACGAGCCCCCTTGCTGCTGTGCTACTTGCAAGGAGCACCCACGACCGTCGAGACCTGAACGCTGTCTATGCAGTGGCTGCTCGTCATCACAAGCCAACGACGACCATGCAGGCCCCAGGCCGCCATCTCCAGTTGCTCGAATGAGCTCGCACGAATCGCCGCATCTGCCTGATTCCAACACTACTAGTGGCACTCTTCCTGACGACACATCCGCTGCAAAAAAGCCGTTCAAACGGGAGAGGATCACGAAGATCATGAAGGAACACGCAAGGGCAAAGTTTACGAACTTTCGCCGGCGTGTCTGGTGGAATGAGGACCCGCGCAAAACGGAGATGCGTCCATCTGAGGAATACTTTCCGGACCTACTCATGGACGTTGTTCTCGACGACTTCCATCTGCTCGTCGACACCGCTGCCTTGAAGGTCACTCTCATGGACTACGAGCTTCTACGCACACACCTGGACTCCCTTCTCTCCCTGGTGAAAACCTTGCGAGCGGATTTTGCGACGATGAGGGAGGAGGCTCGAGCTGCCGCAGCTGAACGTCGACGTGCCAAGAGGGCTGCCCAAGACGGTGGTGGAATTCTGGAGGCCGGCAAAGGAGCGGCAAGCGATGATGAAGCTAGCTCAATGGATGAATGCTCTAGCAGTAGCTCAGAGAGATGGGACGATGAGTATGAACAGGGGTGGGGAGAGCAGCATTCCGAGTCCGCCACTGGAGGTCCTGGGTCGACTACTATCATCGGCAGCGGGGGGAAGCGAAGTGCAGGGACAATACGTATACCGGGGGGCCGCTTCAATAAGGTACCGCTCTCCAAGTAGCCATACTAAAAGTATACAAAATACTAGCGACAGAGTGCCATATAAGACAATGCTGAGACCTTCAGGCTGTAAACTTTACCTCATTCAAGCCGCTGCATTGGCGCCATCGTCATCGCTAGCGAGGGGTTCATCAGCATCTCCATTTCCAGCGCGCTCCTGCATCGCTTCCAGGAGCCTATCAGCATTTTGCGTGGGATCGAGGTCCTCAAAAACCAGTTCGCCATCGACCAAACACGGCATCATGAGGCGCGGGCGGGTGCTGCCCTTTTGACCCGGATGATCTGGGCCTTCGCCGAAAGGCTCGCCCTCAGGTTCGGAGTCAGAGTCGTCGGGGTCGTCTGTGTTAGTAGCAGCGAGCTGGTGGTACTCGAGCCGAGTGGGCTGATTGTCTCCTGTCGGATACTCCGCATGAAGTTTGTGTTCATGATCCACTTCGAGAGGCGGCCGGCACGTAGATTACGAAGGCCGCGGCGGTAGTCATCACGGGCAAGGGAAGTCTGGTCCTTGGCAGCTTTGGAGACTGGGGTGGTTGTTGTGGGGGTGAGATAGTGTCGTCCAACGCGCCGTGAGTGAAGTTGCAGCGACCGATATTCGCGAAGAAGCACGGTCAATTCTGTGCGTGTGGGAGGAGAAGAGTGTCGGCCGGAGCGATCCGAGAGCCCAAGGCCTTCCTTCAAGTCGGATTGAAGACGTGATAGATGGTGCAGATTTCTGGAGAGAATGTTGCGAATGAAGTTGTCGTTGTACTCGACTCCCTTGCGCTCCGCAATGGCCTGGAGCAGGCGGTTGAAGTACTCTTGTATGAGGTCCCCCGGCGAGAAGCGGCCAGGTTGTCCAGTGAGATTGATGAGGATCGTGCTGAGGATCATCTCCCGTAGTTCCGGACTCGACTCGAGCTCCAGAGAGCAGATGAATTCGAGGAGATATCCCGTGTACTTTGTATGCGAAGACCCTGCAAACGTCAAGAGCATCATCTATTGATAGTCAGCAAGCTGGGATGTCGGAGCTCAAATGTTACTTACCTTCATGGCCTCGTAAACTCGCCCGACGTCTCCCTCGGCCACCGCGTACAAGAACTCCCGTGAAACCCAAGTGTCTCTCATGAACGCAATGGAGTTAGAAAGCACTTGATCGCCGTTGAACACGGTTGAGTTCGACTTTTTCTCCGTAGTACTCGGGCTTGGTTTCTCTCCGGCGTTCGAACCCGGTGATCCTTTCGTCTTCGTCTTGTGGCGGGAGTCGGATGTCGGCTGCGATGCTTGTGGTATCGACGAAGAAGACGCTTGCGGCGTGGCCGAGGGAACTGCGCTTGTTTGGGGTATCCGGCTCTCAGTACACGGTCCCTCAGGCGAGTGCCAGGGATCGCCAACAGGAACAGTCTGTTCCCATTCATCCGGTGGAAACCCCTCAGCAGGGTCAGAGCTGTACTGAGCTCTTTCGACAGCACGGTTGCTCGAGTATGCACGGTACAGTTTCTTGGCGATCACCTCGAGCTCTTCAAAAGACGGAAGGCTTCCGCTCCGGGCAAGGGTTGCGAAGTGAGCGAAGAGGTCATTTTGTTTGAAGTGCAGGCTGATGAAGCGCCATGATATCAGCTCCTGGTTCACCACTGGTTACAGCAATATCAGTCCCAGACTTACCGCCAACAATCAAGCATGCGAGCATCTAGCACCAGATAGGCCAGCTCTGTGCCGAAGTGGAAGTCGACCTTCTTGAGGTTCGAAGGGGCACGTCGGCCTAACTTCGCAGCGCTGTGTCCCAAAGTAGACGGATCCTTGGCGAGTAAGTCGCCCCAGTGGGTCTCAAAGATACGGCTTAGATCGGCCCAAGCAGTATGCCAGGGCGCCAGGACAGGCTCCGTGACCTCCAAACTGTCAAGCTCGTTGTCGTGGAACTGTAAGTAGTTCCGCAGCTGAACGATCTTCTCGTACGTCAAACCGTCCCCGCCTAGCATGAAGAGCTGCTTTTTGAAAGCATCTGGGGTCTGGCCTGTTTGCTCGAGAAAGTCCAGGAGGGCGTCCTTCAACTCCGTCGTGATCGTCTCGTTTTTGCCGCTCGTCGCAAGCGGATGCACGCGAGAGGGGGTTGCAGGGAGACGATGCTTAGCACCACGAGTCCGATACCGCAGAGAGACCTCCTCCCGATAGGAATCGAGCTCGGGGACATAGCGCGTGAGAACGCGAAGCCATTGCAGGATCCCGACGACCTCGCGATGCTCCATGTCTACAAAGCTGACCAGCTGCTCCACTGACAGATCCTTCCTCCGGTTCTCCGCAATCCGCCGCCGCTTGTCTTCAAGATCCATGGCGCTCGGCGGGCAGTTGGGGACCTCAACGTATGTCGCCGCTATGCCGATGTTCAGGGTGTTTTCTCGGCCTATGCGCTCATCCCGTTGCAAGAGGTAGTTCTGGACGTTATCAAGCCAAATGATGCCAACTGACTTTGGGTCTTTACCGTGCAGCTTGATCACCTCGGCCTCGTGCTCGGCCAGGCCTTTGAGCGTCTTGCAGACAGTGCTATAGGCCGGCATTGTACCGAGGCGGGAGTTGTGAAGGAAGAGATCGTACGGTGCCGACAGCACAAAGTTCAGCAGACCGAGCGCAGTGGGGAAAAGGTTCGCTCGATTAGTGCGGGAGAAGTTCAGTGAGCTGATTGCCTGCATCACTACCTAGGGCCCGTTATACTCCATTCAATCGACTTCTCGGAGCGCCTAGATGTAGCGTGTACGTACCAGCTCGGGCGGACGCTCTTGACGGGTCACGGTTGCTTGATCTGGGTCGTCTTTTCCTACAGAAGAATCACCGTAAATTATCCTATCCAGCCGATCTCATAACAGGATGCTCACTATAGGCGATGGCGCGAGCAAGCTGCCATGTAAGTGGTTGGTGTTTGCGTATAACCTCCGAAACGTGAGAGACCGTGCCCTTTCCAAGCTCGTTCCAAACAAGCTTGGCTTGGGGGCGGTCCGGATTGCGACTTTGCGAGCTTGGTGCCTTGCGCGAGGTATGTAATCCATGGTCGGGGTCAACCGCGGATTCCGCCTCCTTGATGACTGTCTTGCGAACGATCTGGGCAGCAAATGCTGTCAGAGCTTGCCGTACAGGTTTGAATTCCGTGAAGGGTGGTGTTGTGGCATACAGAGGCCCGCCATCAGGTATGCACCCGTCAGGATGTTTCAGCCATAAGTCTAATATCATTGCAGGTGTATATTGGGTTTTCCCCTTCAAAAACTTCTGAACAATGCCCGCATGGGTACGGGAACGATGTACATCACGTCCATACTGGAATACATGCCAAAGGAACTCGGACAGCGTCCAGTCGACCTCCGTGGAAATAAAGCTGAATATGGCACTCAGCTTCTCCGCAACCGGTAAGTCTCTGCGCTGTTTCCGCTTCTTGGACGATCCCTGGGTGGCATCCCCGAAGCCCGCATTCGGGTCACGGTTCTCATCCTGTTGCCTGCGTTTGCGAGACGAAACCGAGGCCGGGGAGGGCGCCGCAACGCCGGGTGTCGGACTCGAAGGATATGGTGGTATGTAGTAGCCTGGCGTGAGGCTGGCCCCAGGTGTATAAGGCAGCGAAGCTGAGTAGTAAGCGGGATGCGGGGAAGCGAAAGTAGTGCTGCTCAAGGCGTAGCCGTATTCCCGCGGCATAGCAGAAGGTCCGACCGGGGACTGCGCAAGCTGTGGCTCCGAGGCAGACCGTGATAGCGCGTGAGGGTCGGCATAAGAATCCGCCATAGCAGGAGCGTAGCGACGTTGACAGTATGGCGCAGAGTCAAGTATCGAATGAGGCGTTCAAGCGCGATATGCGCCACCTCTCCCGATCCGATCTCAGCCACTCGGCATCTCTGCAATCACATACTCCGCTGATCTGCACGCACTCTTAGCTGAACAACGGTGAGGAGGGGTCAATCCGTAGCAGACGTCCCGTTGAGCGTCCCTGCCCCCCCTCATAAAGCACATCGGAACGGCTGCCTAGGGGAGACTACGTGGTCAAAGTCCGCCACTTGTTTATCTGCCACACTATTTACTCGAGAGTTCGCACTGTTCCTCCGAATCCAACACAGCACATACTCGAGCCGTTCTTAGCCATGTGGGGTGAGCCCTTTGATTTCACTTTCTCGTTTATATACAGGGCTGACTCACCGGTGGTTACGTAGACCTGATAGACATCGCGACCAGCTCGCTCCGACACCCGCCTAGACAGGTATACGGTGATGGCGATGTGGCCATTAACTGTGGTGGCACTGCGTCCGATCCAACATTCTTGTGATCATGCGGCGCCCCATCCAGAGCTGTATCGCGGCACAGCTACGCCATCCCCGCTTGGTTCGTATGATTGCTATTCAGTACGGCGCATGAGTTTTCGCTCCCGCACTGCCATATACCACACCACTGCGGATATCGCTGACAGCAAGTTAACCACAAACGACTAGATGGCCTCTTACGTATGTCCCGCAAAGCACAGGTGACTCAATCATGAAGGTTTATGCTGCCCACGCCGCACGCGGGGCCAACGGATAGCCTCCAGTGCGTTCTTGACGTCTGACATATAAGGCTGAAGTTGAACCGTGATGACAGTCCGGAATCCGTATCGGGACATGCGACCTCTCGACATCCCCCGAGCGTCCCCGAGCATCACGCATGTCTTTGCCGCAGTGCATGAGCGGAATGGAGATGGGGAGCCTTGCCGACGTTATTGTAAACACGGTGCGTTGACGTTATTGAGCGGATGGAAATCGCCTCACCTATTCGTTATGCAGGCACACCGTACTCCATGTGAGTGTCGTGGGGTCCTGTGCACGGCCCACTTACGCGGTACATTTGTGGACACCCTGGGCGAAGTATAGCAGCCGCTGGCGGCGTCCGTAGGGCCCTCCCCCCTATAGCCTGAGGAGACGCGGGTGAGCCCCCCCGCCTGCTCCGCTCAGGTTTAGGACGTGCGCGTGTAGCGTCTTCACTCGTAGGGTAGCTTCGCGTGCGACGGCTGGCATGATCTTGGTACTTGAGAAGGGGTTTATTTACGGAGGTGAGTGTCTAGGCCTCGCTGGAGTTGAGACAGCCGCATGAGGGCAGAATGGTCGCATGATTTTACTTGCAGGAGACTCTCATGCTAGCATACGGGCTAATCACGACAGTACATCCTTGCAAATGCAGAACACATGTGAGCAACAGATGCGACCGGACGTGATAAGGCCCAAAATCTGACACGTATCGACGCAGCGGCCGGCCAGACACTGAAGCCACATCGGCAGCAGCGGAGCAATCGACTACTCGCTTAGAGGCTATGCAGGTCAATGCGTCTCGCTTTGCATGCTAGCGTGGATCCAACGCGGATATGGAGGTATATCGGGTGCTTGACCACTTCGCATGCACCAGCGGACTGAGGCCAAAGCGCTACGCCGTCCAACCGTCTTGACGCGCATTGAACAGCACACCGTTCGCAGTCAAAACTATACCTGACATCTCCACTGGACGTCCAAGAGCACTCATGTATATAGCTGGCTTCGCCACTGGGAGGGAGGGGCTTTGAGCTACCAGCCACGCACACTCCGACCATTGTGAATCCGCCTCAATAAAACCCTACAGTGAGAATAATGCGTACGTCATTTCTCATTCCTTGTCGCCCTTCTGCTAACCCGCACGCGTCATATAGAAGCCGACAGGTACGAGCAGATATACAAAATCTGCTTACAAGACTACCATACGGTCGAGTATGGGCAGTGGGACCCTCCGCTGTCCCCCGTTACTCACGTTCTAGCACCGATGCACCTATCTTCCCTCGTGGCCGGGGCCAAGGTCACTAACAACTACGGTCCCGTGTGGCTGGAGGAAGCTCTGCGGTAAGCGCTCCCACCTGCCCTTCGCATGCGTAGCACGATCCTAACGTCTCCCACACAGGTACCTATCCGGCATAGGCGGGATCCCAGACGTCGGCATCACAACACTGCCCGGCTGGTCCGCAGAAGACGCCGCCCTGCACTGCGTCGCCCACCTCGTCGACACACACAAACAAACCCCCCCGGACGAGCGCACCTGGTTCCCCCCAGCCTACTCCCCCACCGCCGCGTCCCTCGCCGCCAAAGCGCACTCCATCGCCGCGTACGCGTTCTACCGCAAATACACGTCCTGCACGGAGCTCCGCCTGGGGCGCGGCCGCACGCGGCTCACCGCGCTCGCCGCGGACGACCCGCTCCGGTTCCTCGTCAAGGCCGCGCGCCATGCGGGGCACGCGGCGGCCGTGGGGCTGCGCACGCCCGCGGTGCTCCTCGCGGGGTGCGCGCTGCGCACGTGCTTGCTGGACATGAGTGTCAAGAAGAGCGAGTTCGATTTGTACTTTTTGGAGCTCAGGCCGTTGTGGCGCGCGCTGGAGCGGTGCGAGAAGCGGTGGCCCGCGCCCAGGCCCGTGCTTGATGAGGGCGCGGTGCCGACGTATGCTGTGTGCGCCGCTGAGGAGTGCAGGGCCGCCGTTAGAGGACCGGCGGAGCATTATACCGTTTGCCCACATTGCGCTGGCAAGGTGAAATCGGCCCCGTTCTACTGCAGCCAGGAGTGCCGCGATCAGGTATGTCCCCTCTTCCCGAGTATATTCTTGTGTATTGCATGTCTGAACTCGTCTCCAGGACTGGGCGACGCACCAGGGAGCATGCCTGAGGCCGGGATTTCTTCGCGGGCCGGTATTCGCCACTAAAGAGCGTCGCAGACAACAGTGCAGCGCCTTAGCGTTCACGAGCAGGGGGGAGACTTGTACGCATATCGAAGTTTTGCTGGAGGACGACTGCGAAGACGCTGACGTGCAGTGGTGTCAGACTCTCCTGTGTCCGTTGGGCACCCCGTGGAAGACGGTGACGGTGGTTAAGAGGGAGTACCACCTCAAGAAAAGAAAGAGTGCTGAAGTACTTATTATTACTGACTCGGAATAGCGTATGAAACCCAACGACCACGTATATGACTTGAATTATCCCCGCTACCTTCTAGGTAGTGGGTCTTCATGGTCTGCATTATTATAGGGCGCCCCGCAACTTGTCATGTTGCGATACTCCTACTGGATTTAAATGCTTCTTCTCTGAGATGAACCCGCTTTTCTGTCCTGATTCGGGCTTATTCGATATATCTGTAACATATCATGAAGCGATCGACTTCCTACCGAATAGCCCCTCCGTGATCGACGCGCAGCGCGTATGTCTGACCATCGAGGTTGCTTCTTCTATGACATTTCCCTACCTTCTTTCTCGATCTGTACCCATTCGAATGTTCCCTTAGCATAAAGAGAAGCGCAGGGAGTACTTCGGACGCGAGTACTGTGGCGAAGCCTGCGTCCAGTATTTCATGGTAGAACTTGAACTGTAAAAGGACCTCGCCCGCGAATGTTGGGTGGAGTTGCTTTTCCCCCAAAGCCTCAAAGCCTCGCAATTCACGCACCTCGCCATCTCTTCCCTTCACCCAATCGTCGTCGACTACTCCTTCGCAATTCTGCTCCAAGACACTCGCTTCGTCGTCGATGTGTTACGCGACAAACGAAGACGAACAGTCAACGTTTAGCTAAGATACTGGGATTCGGAGAAACCTAGACAAACCACGCAACGTACCTCGGCGGCCGACGTGGAAAACATTTGGGCACTCTGGCGCCATAAATGCTTCGAGGTTAAGGTGAGCGTCCACAAGACGACACGATGGACGGTGGGTGCAGGGGGCCGCTCACAAAATTACGATGACAGCTGAAATCCGCCATGTGGTGGCGATGCAAACAAAAGGCCCTGATTGGCGGCCGCGCAAAAACCCAAATGTCGTTCGGTGCTCGCCGGCGCCTACACGGCACCGCGACCTGCCAGCGCGCTTCCAATAAAAGTCGACCCACCACCCACGCTCACTACCCCCACGCTCCTTATCCTCCCTCCACCTCCCTGCTGTGCGTGCCTAGCGCTGATTTTGTCTTGCGTGCGGTGGGACTGACACGCTCTGCTTGTTTTGCAGCGCACAATGGCCCCTTCCGCTACCGAGTCCACCGCCCACGCCGACGGCCGTGTCGGCCGGCGCATCGAGAACTACACAGCCTTCTGGCAGAAGGACATCAGCAAGGAGGCCGAACAGGACACGGGCAACCGTCTCGACAACTACACGGACGTCGTCAACGGTGCGTCTAACCCAGCAGAGCTGATGCGCTGGCGCTTACACGGAAATGTCCAGGTTACTACGACGGCGCGACGAGCCTGTACGAGTACGGCTGGGGCACGTCCTTCCACTTCTCGCGGTACTACAAGGGCGAGGGCTTCTACCAGGCGCTCGCGCGCCACGAGCACTACCTCGCGTTCAAGATGAACCTCAAGCCGGGCATGCGCGTGCTCGACGTCGGGTGCGGCATCGGCGGGCCCGCGCGCGAGATTGCGCAGTTCGCGGACGTGCAGATCGTCGGCCTGAACAACAACGACTACCAGGTCGGCCGCGCGCGCCAGCTCACGAAGAAGGCCGGGCTCGAGAAGCAGATCTCGTACACCGTCGGCGACTTCATGAAGCTCGCAGAGCAGTTCGGCGAGAACTCGTTCGACGCGGTGTACGCTATTGAGGCGACGGTGCACGCGCCGTCTTGGGAGGGTGTCTACGGCGAGATCATGAAGGTGCTCAAGCCGGGAGGAGTGGTGCGTGTCTTTCTGTTTTTTTTTGCCCTTCACGTCGCTCTCGTCTCTTCTCGCTGTGTCTCGGCCTTTATCTTTAGTTGCCGGGCCGCCGTGGTAGCGGCAGTTGCCGGCGGTGTCGCAGCAACGCGTGTCTCTATGCTAATGATTCCCTGGTATACGCACAATTACTCACCATATCGCGCAGTTCGGTGTCTACGAATGGTGCATGACGGACAAGTGGGACCCGTCGATCCCCTCGCACAAGGAGGTCGCGCACGAGATCGAGATCGGAAACGGCATTCCGGAGATGCGGCACCTGCACAAGGCGCGCCAGGCGTTCGTCAACGTCGGGCTCGAGATCGAGCACGAAGAGGACCTCGCGGACCGCCCCGACCCCATCCCGTGGTACTACCCGCTCGAGGGCGACATCGGCAAGGCGCAGACGCTCTGGGACATGTTCACCGTGTGGCGGATGAGCAGCAGCGGCAAGTTCGTCACGCACCACGGGCTGTGGTTCATCGAGAAGCTCGGCATGGTCCCCAAGGGCACGTGGGAGGTCGGCGAGACGTTGAAGATTGCGGGCGACGCGCTCGTCAAGAGCGGCAAGGAAAAGGTGCGTCGTGGCTGATAGTCAAATTGACGGGCGCCCCGATGCTGATTGCGCGCGTGCCTGTCTAGCTGTTCACGCCGATGTACCTCGTCGTTGCGCGGAAGCCCGCACAAAACTAGTCGGCGGCCTGCCGGTGCTACCATCATTAGAGTCCGTCGTGCTATATTCTAGACACCTATATACCCTTGCATAATCACTACCGCGTGGATGTTCGCTCGTTTACTCTCACTGGGCTGTCAGGATGCTGTAATTCCGTGTTGTGGAACAATCTCAGGTTCAATCACGATCTAGAAGCTGCTCATGCAAGACAGACGTTCAACGTTCAGTGTCGAAGTGAAAATTGTCGTCATGTGCGCTCCGACAGCACTCGGGGTTCGTGTTCTCGACAATCGTGGTCTTCCTTCTTGTACGGAGGAGTGGGTTCCGAGCTGATCTAGTCGAAAATCCCGGCGTTCTGGATGGCGTATAAACGTACGTCTCCACGATCTATCATGTTCTTCTGACGCTGCTGCATCCACCGCAGTTACTGTCATGTTCAACCCATCTAACATCGCGACCTGCTCTTCCAAGTTTCCATCTACACGGCGATGCGATATGTCCGCCCCATCCATCCGCGCATCATCCGCGCATCAGTCTCCGTCGACTGCGCCTCGCACAACGCCTCGTACTTTGATCGCCAGTCCTAAACCCCCATTTCTCCCCTTACCGGCCACGCGTGGACTACGGGTGAGTAGCCTCCGACCTCTTGCGACGGTCTTCGCAGTCCTCCGAGGCCACATCAAGTGATACCCGCGGGAGCGTCCCATTATAACGCCGGGCCTCGCATGGGGGGCGCACAGTCACGTCAATTCAATTGAAGACATATAAGCTAGCAGCGGTGCACGCCCGCCGGCGCGCATCTTGACAGACAGAACCTTCCAACAGGGAATTCGGCGTTCGCCTTCAGCGCCCCCGGCCTTCATATATCGACCGCACACGAACACTCCACGACACACGACCGCCGCGCTACTAAGAGACGACCCGCACGACGACGACGAGCCCGAGCACGGTCAAGACGATGACGACCCCGATCCCCTCCCCGCCCGCGCTCCCGTTCCTCGGGCACATCGCGACGCTCGACCGCGACATCCCGCAGAAGACGTTCGACCTGCTCGCGGACCAGTACGGCGAGATCTACCAGCTGAACCTCATCAGTACGTCTCTCCGCGGCGTCGCGCTCGTACGCGTGCGTGCTCAGAGTCACGGTGGCTGACGAAAGGGGCACACGCGCAGCGCGCCAGAGCATCCTGCTGGCGTCGTACGAGATGCAGAACGAGCTGTCGAACGAGAAGCGCTTCGAGAAGGCCGTCGTCGGCGCGCTCGAGCAGGTGCGGAACGGCATGGGCGACGGGCTCTTCACGGTGCGTTCGAGCGCGCCCGCATACGCATGCACAGACGTTCATTAATCGTGTGCGGGTGCAGGCCTACCCTGGCGAGGAGAACTGGGGCATCGCGCGTACGTCCGACACACACACAGCTAGGCGCTTGCGACGCAATGTGGCTGACAGCAGACGGCTGGCGCAGACAGGCTGCTGATGCCCGCGTTCAGCACGGCGAAAGTGCGCGACATGTTCGGGGACATGACCGACATCGCGTCGCAGATGTTGACCAAATGGGAGAGGTCAGCCACGCCCGGCGGCAGTGGCTGTATAATATGCGCTCAAAATGACTGATTGTTACGTGCAGGTTCGGACCGCGGCACGTCATCGACCCGTCCGAGGACTTCACGCGGCTCGCGTTCGACACGATCACGCTGTGCGCGATGTCGTACCGGTGCGTTCTGGCGGCTCGGTAGGTGCAGGCGGGGTGCGATGCTCATTTTTTGCTTCGCCATGTGTAGTTTGAACACGTTCTACTCGGTTGGTGTCCTTCTTTCCGTGCGAGCGCTACTTGGGCTTTGAACTTACGTTCCCGGGGGTAGGAACACACGCACCCCTTCGTGCAAGCGATGGCGGACTTCCTCGCGGAGAGCGGGCGGCGCGCGAACCGGCCGCCGCTCATGAACACGTTCATGCGCGGCTCGAGCGCGAAGTACGAGGAGGACATGAAGACCATGAATACACTAGTGTTACAACGTCAGTCCTCATGCGCTCAAGTGTATGCGGTGAACGCTGAAGGTGACTCTGTGGGCTGCAGTAATCGAGGAACACAAGAAGCACCCGTCAGAGAAGCAGGATCTGCTGAGCATCATGCTGAATGGGGTTGACCAGAAGACCGGGCAGCGTCTGTCTGACGAGAGCATCCGCCAAAATGTGAGCGCCTCCCACTGTTGCCCACGCATGCACTCTCGATGCTAACCGCCAAACCTAGCTACTCACGTTCCTCATCGCTGGTACGTCGCATCGCTATCGCAGTCACGCCTTTACTAACCCTGTTGTAGGTCATGAAACGACATCTGGACTACTGACATTCACGCTCTACTACCTCTGCAAGCACCCCGAAGCGATGCGTAAGCTGCGCGAGGAGGTCGACGAAGTGCTCGGCGACCAGCCCATGCAGCTTGACGATGTCGGCAAGCTCAAGTATGTAGCCGCTTGTCTGCGGGAGGCGTTGCGCCTGAGCCCCCCAGCGACGATTCGCGTCGTGCGGTCCCTGGAGGACACGACGATTGGGGGCGGGAAGTACGCGATTCAGAAGGGCGCGGTGCTAGCGATGCTTACGGCGAAGTGCCAGATGGATCCGAAAGTCTGGGGAGAAGACGTGAGCAGTGTTTCCGTTGACATTCGCTGAAGAACGGAAAGTTGATTGCATGTCGGTTTAGGCTCGCGAGTTCAAGCCCGAGAGGATGTACGGGGAGAACTTCGAGAAGCTGCCGGTCAGTCTACGTCGCTCCTGCCATCATGCCGCGATATTCATAGACGTCTCTACAGCCCAACGCATGGCAGCCGTTCGGGTATGGCATGCGCGCGTGTATTGTAAGACACCCTCAGTAACAGCCAGCAGGCTTCGACTGACCGACGTGCGACGTGACAGGGCCGACCCTTCGCCTGGCAAGAAGCCCACATTGCGCTCGCGTCCGTCATCCAGAAATTCGACATCGTGATGCACGACCCGTCGTACACTCTCGAGCTCAAGCAGACGATGACGATCAAGCCGAAAGGCTTCTACATCCACGCGATCCCGCGCAACCGCTCACCCTCACCCGTCCCTGTGTCGTTGTCGTCGCCGCTCGTCGATGCGCCGCATATGCCTCACTCAAGAGAGGGCTCTAGCGAGGTTTCGGGCACTCATGCTGAGCCGAAGCAGAAGTTGTATGTCGTGTATGGCTCGAATACGGGTACGTCGCAGACGTTCGCGCAGCGGATCGCGAGCGATGCGCCTTCTCATGGTAAGTCCTATTTGAAACGGATCAGCTAGAGCAGACATTGAGTTGTTGATAGGCTTCAAGGCGACGCTGGGCATACTCGACTCCATCGTCGAACATGTGCCTACTGACGGTCCACTCATTATCGTCACCGCATCCTTTGAAGGTAAGCATTCAGATCCCCCCAACGTGTGGCTTCTTCATATCATATCTCATAGGTGAGCCCGCGGACAACGCCGCTCACTTCTTCGAATGGATGCAGAACACCAAGGGTAAGGAGATGGAGAACGTTAAGTATGCTGTGTTCGGGTGCGGCAACCGCGACTGGGTGCGGACCTACCAGAAGGTGCCCAAGATCATCGACGCTACCCTCGAAGCGCGCGGAGGCAGGCGGTTGTACGAGCGTGGTGAAGGCGACGCTCAAGCAGCGGACTTCTTCCAAGCCTTTGATCAGTGGGAGACGGAGCTATGGAAGACGTTGGCGCAGGTGTGTTACAGCTCTCTTTACATGACATTATCGCCATCTCACACATTGGCAGGAATACGGCATTGCGGTAGTGGAACAGAAGTCAGCTGACAGTGGGATTCGCATGAAGACGGTTGATCCTGGTACCTCGAGAGCGGCGGTCCTTCGACAGCCTGACGCTGAGCTTGGACGCGTTGTCGAGAACCGTCTGCTGACGGCTCCCGACGCACCAGAGAAGAGGCACATTGGTAAGCAGTCCTCAATGATGCATTACGCTTCGAAGACTTATCGCGTCGACAGAGTTCAAGCTTCCGGAATCTATGACTTACCGTGCTGGAGACTACCTCTCTATGTAAGTTTAAAATGCAGTCCAAGACAATTTCTCGTGTGTATTCACCCTTCTATCAGCTTGCCCCACAACCCTGCGCGTGATGTTCATAGGGTAATTTCGCGTTTTTCACTGTCGCCAGAGCAGCAGGTATGCGTGCATGCCACTCCTACTACCTGACACTGTGACGTAACTTTGCGCAGATCGTCCTGTCCTCAGAAGGACCTACTTCCCTGCCAGTGGACAAGCCCATCAGCATCTTCTCTCTTCTTTCCGGATACGTCGAGATCACCCAACCTGCCACTACGCGCGACCTTCGCGACCTCCTCGCCGTCGAGTGTTCCGATACAACCAAGGCAGTACTGGAGGACCTGTCCGCCTCGTATGCCGAAAAAGTCATGACAAGGCGCCTCAGCATTCTCGACATCCTCGAAGACCATCCCGACATCAAGCTCCCATTCGGCACCTTCCTCGAGATGCTCCCGCCCATGCGTGTCCGCCAGTACTCGATCTCGTCCTCCCCGCTGCACGATCCGACCCAGCCGTCGCTCACCGTCAGCGTCGTCGAGGCGCCCGCCCTCTCCGGGCGCAAGGACCCGTTCCTCGGCGTCGCGTCCACCTTCCTTGCGAGCCTCCGCCCAGGGGACATGGTGCAGCTCGCGGTGCGCGGCTCCTCCGCGGCGTTCCATCCCCCAGAGGACGTGAGCATCCCGATGATCATGTTCGCGGCGGGCTCGGGCCTGTCGCCGATGCGCGGCTTCCTGCAGGAGCGCGCGATGCAGAAGAAGGCGGGCCGCAACGTCGCGAAGTCGACGCTGTTCTTCGGGTGCCGTTCGCCGGAGGAGGACTTCCTTTACGGCGACTCGGACCTGAAGGAGTGGCAGGAGCTCGGGATCGTCGAGGTGCGCCCGGCGTTCTCGCGTTGCCCGGAGAAGTCGGATGGGTGCAAGTACGTGCAAGAGTAAGTCGACAATACATTTTCATGGATGTATATATGGATGCTTACTTCCCCCCCCCCCCCCCCCCCCCCCCCGC
>NW_007360330.1:1693877-1698930 GCF_000271585.1 Trametes versicolor FP-101664 SS1 | reverse complement strand
TCCCCCCCCCCCCCCCCCCCCCTAGTCGTGCTTGGCAAGACCGCACACTTGTCAGGGGAGCATATGATCATCACAACGCGAGGGTGAGTGATCTTCCTGGAACGGCTTTGCGTATCCTTGCTTACCGTGACGTTCAGCTCTTCACTTGCGGTTCCGGCAAGATGGCACTGGGCGTAAAGAAGGTGCTCACGCAGATGATCAAGGAGTCGCGCGACTGTTCAGATGAGGAGGCCGCGATGCTCTTCGAAAAGGCCATTCAAGGTCGCTACGCAACCGATATCTTCGAATAAGATTTGAGGCATGCATCGCTCGTCAGTCACGAAATAGAAACACCCAAATGACGATGGACCACACACCACGAATAGTTACACTTCACGAAAGTCTACCATTCCCACTCGAGTGCTCCGAATGACCAATAAGGGATGGAACTTGCTATTCGACTCCTGCTTTGCTACACATTCCACAGTACAACATACACTTCGAGCGGAACCGTTACAGCACTGCTACATACTGATAAACAAGACAACACCCATGGTTCATCCTGCCCAGTCTCATCCATCAAGAACGTACACTTTCTCTTTCCATCCTATCGCCTCACCACCCGAAGGGCCTGTCATTGCCATACCCGCCCGGCGGCGGAGGCGGTCCCCCAGGCCCAGGCATGTCAGGCCCAGGGAACCCGAAACCAGCCGGGGGACCAGGTGGCGGTCCACCCGGTCCTCCAGGCGGGGGAGGTCCGCCGTATGGCGGGTACCCTCCTCCACCCTGTCCGGGGTAGCTCGACTGTCCAGGGTAGCTGGATTGCCCGGGATACACACCGTCCGCCTGTGGGAACCCATACGAGGGCGCAGGCGGGGCGGCGTAGCTCGGCGAGTATCCTGGCATGGGCTCGGGGGGACCGCCGTGTCCGTGTCCATGTCCATGTCCGTGGCCATGCCCGTGTCCGTGCGGCGGTGGAGGACCACCGGATGCGGGAGGGAACGACGGCTCGTTTGAGTAGCTTGAGGCGCCGGGGTACGTCGAATGGGAAGGCTGGGGCGGCGCATGCGAAGGCGCGTGCGCGCTGGGCTGCGACTGCCCAGGGCTGTAGTACGACGCTGCCTCGCCGCTCGACGGCAACGGCGAGCCTCCATACCCTCCCACGCTCGGCTCCGGCGGGCCTGCACCAGGAAACCCAGGTGCATGTGGGGCGCTATCGTGCCCGCCCTCCCGCCTGCCACCCTGCCCGCCCGTGAACTGGTTCAGGAACGATGACGCCTGGCCGAAGGGGGTGTTGCTGGGCGGCCCACCGGCCTGTCCCCCGCCGAGCTTACCCATAAGGGACTGCGCCTGCGACATACCCGGCACCTGATTGAGATAGCCACCGATCTGGTGCTGCGCCTGTACACCTGCGTTCTGGGCATATCCCTGCGGGGCGTGGTTGTGGGTACCACTGCCGGGCGCGGCGGAGAGGCGGATGTTCTCGTGGTTGCGCACGGCTTGCTTGGTGAGGCGGCGGAGTACCTCGTGTTGTTGTCCGCCGAGGCCCTGTACCCAGCGTTGCATGTACTCGAGCATCTCTCGTTGGATATGGGAGTTGCGGTCGTGGAAGTCGGGGTGGAAGCTGGGGAAAAAGTAGTGAGCTGGTATGTAAGCGGTCGGTATGGAGGCGGGAGACGTACAGGCACTGGAGGATGTCCTCGGTAACCTGGCGAACGTTCACAGAACCGTCGTCCCAGGCCTTGACGACGAGGTTGGCGGTATAGGTCTATTATAGAGTGAGTATCGCGTGTCTGTATTGCGCATGAGTAGGCAATCGTACGAGGATGATCTTGCCCAAGTTTCCAGCACACTCGTTAAGAATCAGGTTCTGTACAATTAGTCAGCGAGCCAAATCTTCAAAGGGAAGCCGAGAGATGCTTACGAAATGATCCTTGCTCAAGAACGAGTGAGTCGGATCTGACTATATGCGCAGTCAATATGTGCGTCCACTTAGTGTGTGAGGGTCAGAAGGAGCTTACAGCTCTAGGGTCGTTGAAAACCTTCAAGGTGGTCAGTACACAGAACAAAAAGCGCTGCAAGCAATTGATATACCTCATATTGATCATTGCTGTCGATGACTTGGCCCGATGCAGCCATGAGCCCGTTGGTCGCCTGCTTCATGAGTGGCTTAAGGAACGGCTACGGAGGATGCGTGGTCAATATGCCTCGTCCTTTCCAGGTGGAAAATATTATTTTCGACATACCTCGAGAGTGGTGTAGATGAACACTAGTTGCAAACGTCAACACAATGTAGCCACGGGCGACTTAGTTAGACGTACCAGAGATAGAGTCCATGAGCTTCTCAATCAGGGGCCCGAGCCCGGGGATCTTCTCTGTATTCAGCGTTCTGTTAAGCTTCAACCGCAAGTTAACATTGGCGAGGAAACCCACCGATCGTCTTCTCGATCTTCTTCACGACTATACCCACAAACCGTCAGCGCAGAACATCGTGCACCACGCCCATATAACACCCACCGGAATCGCGGAACGACAGCACCTGCCACAGTACCGCGTGCATCTCCTGCGGGCTCATGTCCTCGGGGCGCTTCCCGCCGGGCTGCGACGGGCCCGCGCGGATGCGCTCGACGCTCTCCATCTCGCGCGCGGCTTCCTGGCCTTCGGACCCGGGCAGCTTGAACAGTAGCGAGCGGAGCGTGTCCGCGGGGGAGGGCCCAGAGTTCGCCTGCGAGATAGACTTTTCACGGGCTTTGTCGAGCTCGGCGTTCAGGTCTGTCACGGATGCTTGACTCTGTGCGAGGGGTCAGGCCGACGGTAAGCGAGTGAGCATGTTGGGAGGAACGTACGATGTGGTCGGTGGCCTCTGTACGCGTGAAAGTGGTGACTATATGCGCATACAACCATGCTTGACCACGTACCTCCTAGTAGACTGTGGATGAAGTCGCTGGATCCGAAGGTGCCCGTGACGAGCGGGGCAACGTGTTTCCCATTCTGCGCCTGGATCCTCACCTGGTCTCCGACGTGAACGAAGATATCAGGGTGGCCCATTGATGCTAGTGCGAGCTCGCAAAAGTTGGAGTGAGCCGGGAAGTCCTCCAGGGTGTGGAGCTGGATTGAAATGTCGTTAATCCATGACACACACTGTCAAGGGTCATACGTACAGCTTGTCCAAGGAGACGGTAAGCTTCGTAGAGATCTTGCTTGGCCCCGCTCGAGCGCGCTTGGCGACCAAGGTAGATGCACCGCTCGAGCGTGCGCCGTACGAGGGCCTTGGATGTATCCCACTGACCGTTCTCTGAGGCATATATGTTAGAAGGAAGGCTACACGGCATGTCACCTATCAAAGGTCATTTACCGTTCGCGATGTAGTTCTTCATCCCGGTGCGGGGGTCGACCTCCAATTCCCTAGGCTATATTCTCGACCGTCAGAGGCAGCCATCCTGGCGTGAAGAACGAAGACATACGTCTACGGGAGGACGCAGCTTAGGGTGGTACTGTCTGGCGTTGTCCGGGTACCCCTTCGGGTTGTCAATGTGCTCAGTCTGGACATGTATGAGCTACGAGTGGAGAAACACGGCACGGGCTGCGCGCATATACGCACGGGGAGGTAAACACCGAGACGCTCTTCGGTGACTTCGAATTCGTTCGTAGCATAGCCATGTGCCTGCCAGACGCGAGCGTTAGAACATGGGTAGTAGGCAACTTCAGCTTGGAATGCCGCGCACCATGAATCCTAGGACCATGCACAGGTTGATGATCGTCTGGGAGGGCAGTACCAATAAATACAGGGAGCGGTAGGGGTGTTCGCGGGAGTGAACGGACCTGGATCTGCAGCTTCTGGAGACCTGCTACATCAACGGCCTGTGGCGTACCTCAGTCACTCGTCTGTGCGTCCATATGAATATGAGCGTACCTGGCTGTAGTCTCGCAACCAGTTGCTAAAGCCCATATAGATGAGCTTCCTGGTCGCAAGACATCGTATAGTAAACGCACCCAAAGTAGACACGTTTAATGTCGAGCCCGCCAAATTTAGACCCCCCTTTGCCTATCAGGGCACCCAGTGCAAAACCTCCGGCTTTCTTCGCTACCTCGCCGAGTGTGTCTTCCTGCGACGATCATTAACATCACGTTTCCGGGAGTTCGTGCCGATGCAGCTCACAATATCGCCATGACGGAACGCCTTGCCCTCCAAGAAAGCGAAACTGGAGACATGCGGGCGGATTAGCCTGATGAACGCGATCGGCGATTGCTCGACTTGCCTTGGAATGTTTCCGGCACCAAACGCGTATACTCCTTCAGAAGGAACGCAGAGAATAATTATACATAGCAGCAAGAGCAATATATACGCGTGGTTGGTGGGCATGCCTGAGCAGATGGTCGTCGTAAGAGAGAGTATGCAGAGCCCGGGTCGCCTGCGCTTGATTCGATATATGCAGTACGATGGCAGTACTCGGACGCCACAGCGCCATGACGTCAGCAGCCAATCAGCGCACGCCCGCTGTTGCATCGGAGCTGCGTTATTGACAGCCCGCCACCCGCACATGCTTTCGGAGTTTGGAGCGCGGAAACGCCGCCACACATCGGCGTCAGTGCGCGCCTAATAATTTGTTGCATTGCTCATCGCACCTCGACCTCACTCGCACACGCCTCCTCGGCCTCACTCTCCACGTCCTCGGCATACACGGTTCGTACCCTCGTCGTCTGGCGCGACGTGCTCAGCTCACAGACGCAGTCTCCCTCGCAGTCCCTCATGATGACCAACAACACGTCTGTCAATCCCTCGGAAGTCGGCTGGCAATTCGTTCCTCAGTACTACACCTTTGTCAACAAGCACCCCCACCGCCTCCACTGCTTCTACAACAAATCCTCCACTTTCATTCACGGTACTGAGGGCGAGGACGGCAAGCCCTGTTTCGGCCAGCAGGTGAGTTACCAATTGGGTTCTCGCTTCCGACGCGTCTTGCCACTTTTACGCGCCCGAGTCCGAGTGGCATCTGTCCTACCACTCTTCGTCCCCTACCCGTCCTCCGGAGAAGCCACTCTTCGCACTTTAGTTCTTTTTCTGCGTAGTGGG
>NW_007360330.1:1686619-1691763 GCF_000271585.1 Trametes versicolor FP-101664 SS1 | reverse complement strand
CAAATCCAATAGCATGTGAACACGTACCGAGACACAAAGCGGGCGTGAGACTCCACGGCGCCTGGCTGCCCTCCTGCCACCAGATAGCCCAATATCTTCTCATGGTGACCGTTTCCGCTGAGCACGGCCAACGCTAAGAGGAGAATATTCTGGTGAATTTGTGGCCAACCAGAGGAAGTGAAGATGTGTACCTGATGAAGGAATGCCTCCGAGAACACCAGCAGCTGACCCAGGAGGAGTGCAGGATGGTCCATGGGCTGGATGCGCACAAGAGAACGGGGAGAGGGAGGAATAGGAGCAGGATACTGACACAGGCACGGGACAAGGAGTTTGTGAGCGATTTGGGAAGGTGGGAGGGACCATTGGCCAGCCCGGCCCCGGGCCAGAGCTTCCATGCGGGTACACACTAGCTAGACTGCACCGCGCCGGGGCGGTGTGCACACCATGCATCACACAAATTTGCACTCGCTTCATGCCCATTTTGCAAGGGCTGATGGCGCAGCCCAGGATACAAGCTCCTGTTCATGGAAACCCGCTCATCTTGCAACACCCACATGGAGATCTCGCTTCTTTCAGCTGTGCCTCTCGCTTGTTGTCTCCATTGAGCGATTAGTAACGAGCACATCTGTTACATAGTTCCAGTTGCCTCCTGCAGGCCTGGATGATACCCTGAGCAGCAGACTGTCCTGCTGGCCAGACTGCCATCCTGGCCAGCGATCGAGAGGCCACGCTAAGGGCCTGGGGTGCATATCCATTGCTGCTCAGAGAGACTGCTCAAACACAAGTGCCAAATACTTACGGATCCCACTGAAATCAGAAGTATCAGATTACGAGAGTAGACTACCGGGTAAAATACATGATGGGAGAAATGGCACACCACCGCCGGGAATACCGCTCCGTACCAGCTGTGTTGCAATACCGTGGAAAGGATCACTCCGAATGCTCGCACTTACCCCGACAGTTTCCTCCGGCCACCATCAACGTTGATGATAGTCCTGTCCGGGTGGATGGTCGTAGACAGAAAGTGAGGGGGAGTCCGTCGACTAGCACACGAGAGAAGTGATGTAAAGCAAGAGGTAATAGAAGTGTCGCCTAGAGAGACCAGAGGACCCGTACGACCGCGCGAGCGGCGTGTCCGAGTGCGGGAGCGAGGAGGAATGGAGGCGAAACACGAGAGCGTCATCGAGAAGGCGAAGTCGAAGGCGGGCGCACACGGGCGCAAAGCGAGGTCGAGGGTGAATTCGAGAGGCGAGCGTCGAGGAAAACAGGCGGGAAAGTGAGCAGGAAAACCAAAACTGAATAATAGTGGCATAAAGCCCGAGTATAAGTACATGAGCGGCGCGGGCCAGAGGTAGACTGGATGTCGAGACAGAAGGTGTTGGTGTCGGGAGTCGCGAGTGGATGTAAAGTATGAGGGGGCGGGACGGCGCGCGACGCGATCACGTGGAGCGCGCGCGCCGCGAGAAACTACCGGACATGTCAAACCCGCGCGTCGAGAGCGTCGGAGTTGCGATGTGCGGCGGCTCCGCGGGCGCGGGATGACGGAACTATGAAGCGGGACAGGATACAAAACGTCAGAGTCAAGTCGGGAACGCCGGAACAGGCATGAATCGCGCGGAACACTTACTGAGCCCGCGAACGCGGTGGCCTCGAACTCGCGAACGAGTCGTCGGACCCCGCAGCGCCGCGGGCAGCGCATCAACGTGCATCGTGCGAAGCTCGCAAATGCATGTAGTCACCGCACCGCCATGTCTCCAGGGCACAAATGGCGAAGCCTGAGGGTGCACAATGATCGCCGCTGCTCACACTTTGATCTTGTCTGGGGCGCGCAATGTCTCTTAGGGGTGGCCTCCTGAATGCCGCGGCCATACCTCCTTCCGTGAGGACTCCGAACATGCACTGCGCAGCCGTGCACAACGGCAAACCCCGTGGGAGATGCAGGGATATGCCCCTATCAGGCAGAGGACACAGAAGGCAGCCGGGGCGCAGACTTCGCAGACCTTGTCGAGATACTGCATATTAATTGCCAGTGAGTCGAAATGACAACAATTATTCAACTTTGATATTTGACCTCCATTGGTGCGATACAAAGTGTGGGTGTGCATCCTGGACAATGCAGCCGCAGTGTTGCTGCTTCGGAGGCAGAAGGTGCGGGACAGAAGCACAAGCGGGCCTGATGGCAGGCAGGCGTAGTGAGGAGGGGTTGCCGAGGTATCAGGTACAATTGCAGGGTGTAGGGCAGCCGCAGCACGGGCGAGCGGAAGAGATAGACGTGGGGTGTGCATGACAAACACGCGTCGGGTGCTTCGATGGAGGCGGCTTGCGGCGTGATGGTCGCAAACCTCAGGCTGCCAGTCCTGCTGCCGAGGTGTTCCGAGCAGGGGACGACTTCAAAATGCGTGTAACGGGAGCATCTTCGTTGTAGCTAGAGCAGGAGAAAGGAGTGGACTCAAGAATTTTCCGACGGTTGTCGGCTCGGCGGACTACTGTGCGAACTCGCTTCCGAAAGTACTATCCTGGATGAAAATTAGTTCCAACCACATGTTTTAAACGCATAAATGTACATATCGAAGCTCACTGAGCTGTATCGAAGACGGCATACTACGAAGCAGCAGACAATGCATGTAGACTCGAGGAGGGCCGCTCCGATACACGACGGTAGGCAGACGTCAAGAACAATTGCCTGCAAGTACAAAGCACCGAAATAAGTGCGCAAATTTGTAAGAGACACGATGACGATGGTGAGCTCACCGTACCCTTGTAAACGTCGCAATCGAGATCGCGGTACAGTGGCATGACTGGTTGTAGGGTTTTGCGTGGGAACGGACATGCACGGCCGCGAGCTCACGAGACGGGGAGCACAAAACTGACCCCGCACGATCTTCCTAGGAGACAAATGGCCTGGGTAGGGATACACAGTGCGTACTCGGCTCCATAATGTCGCGCTTCCCCGTCTGAGGCAGAGGGATGGCATTACTACATTCGAACCAGTCTTCCTGCTGTATCGGACACATCTACATAGGGAGCCTTCCGTACGCTCATTTAGCTTGCTTCAGAGGCTGAATGGCTTGCTACGTACCGATGTCGCTGTGTCGATGTCACCCGCGTCCGCCACCCGGTCTTTTTTGTATATTGAAATCGGAGACAGCCTTCTCGTCTTTCCACAGTGTGCACGCAGCCGCAGCCGCCGCAAGTTCGAACATGAATTGGTATGGGGCTCGGCGCGCGACCTACGCGCTACGGCTTTCGGCATGGTGATGGCTCCTCGGGGCGACCACGTAGCTCCTGTAAACAAGACAGACCCGGAGCCCGCCGTCCAGACATTGCAGGCGAGAGCGGCGGCGATGGTTCCGAGGGAGGCCCGGGACAAGCCCTCGACGCCGTGTTCATGCTCTACACGCGCACAGTTCTTCCTCGGGCTCAGGCGTGTCCATCTAACTCGCCCATGGACGGCCGAAAGGAGTCTATCATTCGTCGAGTGCCAATGTATGTACATGGACGTGATTCGGGGCCTATAGACGTCCGTCGCCGTGATTCGGGGCCTATAGACGTCCGTCGCCGTGAGCGTATCCGCACGAGGGCGAGCGTGCGCGGCACCTCGTTCCTGGCCTTACAACGCACGGAGGGCACGCCGTGCATTGCGCCCTCACTTGTGTCCTCACGACCTCGGGGCGGTCCTTCCTCGCTCGTGTGGGGGCACGTCGTACCGTTGCAGCAGCGACCGGACGAGACACATTGCGTCGCGACCCTGTCGTGCCCGAATGCACGCACCTCGCCGCTCGCGCCGGCCTGCAACTCGATGTCCAACCGAGGCGGCCCGGCGAGCTCTCACCGAGGCGGTCCGCCCTGTTTCTCACTCCTCACAGACGTCGTCAGGACACTGACAGCCGCGCGCGGGCCCCGCCGTTTCGACGATCGATGGGCGCCGTTCCCTCGGCCCTCGACCCACTCGAATGTGGGGCGGCCGTATGCAGGCCCACAGTACCGTCCCGCGGTACAGCAGATGCGTGCGCGCATACCCGCCGCCGCCGCCGCCGCCGCCGCAACGACGACAGGTCCCGCGTGCCCGCCGCGGCGTCGCACCTCCATGAGCACGTCCAGAAGGAGAGGCTCGGGGCCAGGAAGAGAGGGGACGCACCGCTCGCCTGTCATGCGCGGCGCGTCGGCGCCGTCTTCGTCATCTCGGGGCCCTGCGCGCTGCTCGGGCTCCCGCGCGCGTCCGTGCGTGCGGCAGCCAATTTCAAGCCGGCGATGTCCGATCGAGCGGCGGAAGGGATGGAGACCGGGTGGGGCTGATACTTAGGGCGGGGTGGAGGTCGCGGTCGCGGACGCGGAGGATCTGAGATGGGGTGGTTGCGAGGCGCCTAGCGCGAGGGACGGCGGTACGTACGTGACGGGGTGATGGCGCGCGCGCAGCCGGTGGATACGTGCTGCGACGGATGCAGGGTGTGAGCTGGGCGGCGGAGAGCCCGCCCTGAAGCAGGCGAGGATAAAAGGGGGCGGAGGGGGAGGCAGGGACCGGACACTCATCCCCATCCTGGCTCCTCCTGTCCCTCCGCCGTCCGCCTTGTGCTCGCCGCCGCCCGCGGGACGGCGTCGACGACGGTGTCTGCGCCGCCGGGTCCACGCCACGAAGACTGTGCGAGGGAGAGACGTCGAGGTCAGTGCACGCAGTGTCGGAGTAACCTAGCTTGAGACTCACCAGTGTGTATACAGGGAGACAGACGTCGCCGCTACGGCGAAGAGGTCTGCAGGCAGGGGTTGGGACGGCGCAGAAGGGAGCGAGCAGAGAGGTCGCCGTACCGTTCCTTGTACGTAGTAGACAGTTCCTCGACCCCGGCGGCGCACGGGCTGAGTGTTGGCGAGCTGCTGTCCGCACCGCCGACGCGAACGCCGCGTTGCCAGACACGACGTGGCGGACCGTCACTTGCGGTACGCGAGACATGGACGCTCTAGCATGCGGCACGGTGAGTCCCTCACATCGTCGAGCATGCATATGAACCGCTGACCTCGTCGCTGAAGCTGGCGGAGGTGTTCTGCACGACAACCTCTCCGACCCCGATGTTCGCCCGGGGACGTCTGATCTACGGTACGCATAGGTGAGCATCGCGGTCTAAAAGTGGTGCGTGAGGCAAGATGGCTTA
>NW_007360330.1:1677405-1683123 GCF_000271585.1 Trametes versicolor FP-101664 SS1 | reverse complement strand
GCGTCGCTCGCTGCTACGGGCGCGAAGAGCTGGGGTACCGCCGTCGCCGCCCAGTCCCGCGGCACCAGCGAAGCGCCCGCGCCCAGCAGTGCGTCACCCGCTCCCTTGAGCGGCCCGCAGTCGCCCGCTCCTCACGTTACGACGCGGCCACTAGCGCGGCAAGACGCGCATCCCGCTTTGATCGCCGCGCAGAACGTCCAGACAGCGCAATGTTTCATCAAGGTACGTCTTCATTGTCATCTCTAGTGGCCTCAACGCTCATAGTCGCTTTCCTCGCCCAGGGCGTCACTGAGAACATCACCGATGCGGCACTCCGGACAACTCTTACCGCACGCTTCGGGCCGGTCAAGGAGCTCGAGATCGCCCGTGTTCGGTGCTGTGTAGTGGAGCTCAGGCTGTACATAGCAGATACAAAATATATTTCATTGCGACCGGAACTCTACGTGTGCAGCTCGGCTTCTCGCGCGGCCATCTACGCTGCGTTCGTTCACTCACTCACTCACTCACTCAGTGAAGTACAAGTCCGCGGAATAGGCGCCCGTGTGCATCGTAGATGCGAAGGACGAGAAAGTACCGTGAATAGCGACGTCGTATGTGTGTTTCATGGCTCTCTATTGCACTGTGGGTCTCTGCTGTACTATCGGTCCCTGCTGTGTGGTGCGGGAGCACGCAGAGGGCACGGCGGCGCAGAGTGGAGGGCTCGGACACGGAGGCCTCGATTGCGAACACCCACACGAGCAGCTATTCTACACGTCTTGCTTCTCGTCACCACGCCCGCCCTTCGATTTCGACTTTGACTTCGCCGCCGCGCCTCGAAGCTCGCCAGGGCTCGCCATCTATCGTCCAGCGCACAAGACACGCCCATCTGCCCATGCACGACTGCGTACATGCTCGCGGCTGCGACACACCTGAGGCCGCCTTTGCGAATCGCCAGGGCGCGAGCGAGGTCAGTATGTGCACGCTTTTCAAGCCGCGAGCTCATCCATAGCGGCCGCGGCGTTTCCCTGTGTGGCATGTGCGCACAGACGCGTCGCGACGCGCCTGAGCATGCCCGAGTGGTACCGGCCACGTCGCCTGTCGCAAGCCCTCTCGAAAATGAAATGGCCTGTGCTCCGCCGTTTGCAGTACGACACGAGGCTGCGCGCAACGATGCGAATCGGGTACGTGCCCATAAGCATGCCTGCGCGTTTTCGAGGCACTCCCGGCAGAGGGAAACGTCGTCTTTGACGTGCTCACGCGTGTGCAGTGTCACGCTAGTGAGGGCGGACGATGTGTACCACCGCACAACAAAAGTTGACACATACCTCATTTGCAGAGGCAGCAGCACGTGTCCTGTCTGTCCTCGCCTTTCCCCGTGCTGTAGCGTGCCTGCAGGCA
Source organism: Trametes versicolor FP-101664 SS1 (assembly GCF_000271585.1). NCBI lineage: Eukaryota > Fungi > Basidiomycota > Agaricomycetes > Polyporales > Polyporaceae > Trametes > Trametes versicolor. The sequence continues at coordinate 1,681,746 of NW_007360330.1, read as the reverse complement.
GGTGCGTCAGAATGTAGGTACCGTAAGCAAATACGAGTAGGTACGTACCTGTACTGCACGTGAAACAAAACACGGTTGCTCATGTTCTTCAGTCTTGGCAGATGTCACGACTGTGCGTGTTCTTCAAGCGCAGCCTGCGGACACCTGATCAAGAAGGCGCAGGTAGCCAGTCTGTGCAGCCGGGTGTGAGCCTCGCACAACAACATTCAGGTACCCCACCGCAGACATACCGTAAAGGTCTGTTCGCCATGTTGTGTACCGTACACGCTGCATGAGGGTGTTGACCTCACTCTGTAAGCATACTGGTAAGATGACAAGAATTTACCTGGTGGTATGGACAAGATGGTAGGTCCCGTGTAATGTAGAGAAGCGACTAAGACAGACATAGAATCAGTCCGAGTCCTTGCTAATGTGTGAGCCATGAGCATCAACAAGTACGTACCGTAAAGCTCCCATGCACGGTGAACACCTCAACCTGCGTTGGTCCTGCGAGTTTGAGCATGCACTGTGCTGCGCGACCACGGGTGCTGATTGTGCAAGCCTGCGATCTCGCAATTGCTGGCCCCCCGTGCAATGGACACACAAGGTACCACAGTATGGCACTGCACTGCCCTTGCAGCCATCCCTCTTCCCATCCCGTACGCCCGCCCCACCGTTGCATGTGCAGTACAACATACGTAGCCAGCTCTCGTATGTGGGATATCAAATCCAATAGCATGTGAACACGTACCGAGACACAAAGCGGGCGTGAGACTCCACGGCGCCTGGCTGCCCTCCTGCCACCAGATAGCCCAATATCTTCTCATGGTGACCGTTTCCGCTGAGCATGGCCAACGCTAAGAGGAGAATATTCTGGTGAATATGTGGCCAACCGGAGGAAGTGAAGATGTGTACCTGATGAAGGAATGCCTCTGAGAACACCAGCAGCTGACCCAGGAGGAGTGCAGGATGGTCCATGGGCTGGATGCGCACAAGAGAACGGGGAGAGGGAGGAATAGGAGCAGGATACTGACACAGGCACGGGACAAGGAGTTTGTGAGCGATTTGGGAAGGTGGGAGGGACCATTGGCCAGAGCTTCCACGCGGGTACACACTAGCTAGACTGCACCGCGCCGGGGCGGTGTGCACGCCATGCATCACACAAATTTGCACTCGCTTCATGCCCATTTTGCAAGGGCTGATGGCGCAGCCCAGGATACAAGCTCCTGTTCATGGAAACCCGCTCATCTTGCAACACCCACATGGAGATCTCGCTTCTTTCAGCTGTGCCTCTCGCTTGTTGTCTCCATTGAGCGATTAGTAATGAGCACATCTGTTACATAGTTCGAATTGCCTCCTGCAGGCCAGACTGCCATCCTGGCCAGCGAGAGACCACGCTAAGGGCCTGGGGTACATATCCATTGCTGCTCAGAGAGACTGCTCAAACACAAGTGCCAGATACTTACGGATCCCACTCAAATCAGAAGTATCAGATTACGAGAGTAGACTACCGGGTAAAATACATGATGGAGGACAATGGCACACCACCACCGGGAATACCGCTCCGTACCAGCTGTGTTGCAATACCGTGGAAAGGATCACTCCGAATGCTCGCACTTACCCCGGCAGTTTCCTCCGGCCACCATCAACGTGCATTGTGCGAAGCTTGCAAATGCATGTAGTCACCGCACCGCCATGTCTCCAGGGCACAAATGGCGAAGCCTGAGGGTGCACAATAATCGCCGCTGCTCACACTGCAGCCGCAGTGTTGCTGCTTCGGAGGCAGAAGGTGCGGGACAGAAGCACAAGCGGGCCTGATGGCAGGCAGGCGTAGTGAGGAGGGGTTGCCGAGGTACCAGGTACAATTGCAGGGTGTAGGGCAGCCGCAGCGCGGGCGAGCGGAAGAGATAGACGTGGGGTGTGCATGATAAACACGCGTCGGGTGCTTCGATGGAGGCGGCTTACAACGTGACTCGGATGGTCGCAAACCTCAGGCTGCCAGTCCTGCTGCCGAGGTGTTCCGAGCAGGGGACGACTTCAAAATGCGTGTAACGGGAGCATCTTCGTTATAGCTAGAGCAGGAGAAAGGAGTGGACTCAAGAATTTTCCAATGGTTGTCGGCTCGGCGGACTACTGTGCGAACTCGCTTCCGAAAGTACTATCCTGGATGAAAATTAGTTCCAACCACATGTTTTAAACGCATAAATGTACATATCGAAGCTCACTGAGCTGCATCGAAGACGGCATACTACGAAGCAGCAGACAATGCATGTCGACTCGAGGAGGGCCGCTCCGATACACGACGGTAGGCAGACGTCAAGAACAATTGCCTGCAAGTACAAAGCACCGAAATAAGTGCGCCAATTTGTAAGAGACACAATGACGATGGTGAGCTCACCGTACCCTTGTAAACGTCGCACTCGAGATTGCGGTACAGTGGCATGACTGGTCGTAGGGTTTTGCGCGGGAACGGACATGCACGGCCGCGAGCTCACGAGACGGGGAGCACAAAACTGACCCCGCACGATCTTCGTAGGAGACAAATGGCCTGGGTAGGGATACACAGTGCGTACTCGGCTCCATAACGTCGCGCTTCCCCGTCTGAGGCAGAGGGATGGCATTACTACATTCGAACCAGTCTTCCTGCTGTATCGGACACATCTACATAGGGAGCCTTCTGTACGCTCATTTAGCTTGCTTCAGAGGCTGAATGGCTTGCTACGTACCGATGTCGCTGTGTCGATGTCACCCGCGTCCGCCACCCGGTCTTTTTTGTATATTGAAATCGGAGGCAGCCGCAGCCGCCGCACGTTCGAACATGAATTGGTATGGGGCTCGGCGCGCGACCTACGCGCTACGGCTTTCGGCATGGTGATGGCTCCTCGGGGCGACCACGTAGCTCCTGTAAACAAGACAGACCCAGAGCCCGCCGTCCAGACATTGCAGGCGAGAGCGGCGGCGATGATTCCGAGGGAGGCCCGGGACAAGCCCTCGACGCCGTGTTCATGCTCTACACGCGCACAGTTCTTCCTCGGGCTCAGGCGTGCCCGTCTAACTCGCCCATGGACGGCCGAAAGGAGTCTATCATTCGTCGAGTGCCAATGTATGTACATGGACGTGATTCGGGGCCTATAGACGTCCGTCGCCGTGAGCGTATCCGCACGAGGGCGAGCGTGCGCGGCACCTCGTTCCCGGCCTTACAACGCACGGAGGGCACGCCGTGCATCGCGCCCTCACTTGTGTCCTCACGACCTCGGGGCGGTCTTCCTGTTCCATGCCGCCCACCAACGCTCGTGTGGGGGCACGTCGTACCGTTGCAGCAGCGACCGGACGAGACACATTGCGTCGCGACCCTGTCGTGCCCGAATGCACGCACCTCGCCGCTCGCGCCGGCCTGCAACTCAATGTCCAACCGAGGCGGGAGCTCTCACCGAGGCGGTCCGCCCTGTTTCTCACTCCTGACAGACGTCGTCAGGACACTGACAGCCGCGCGCGGGGCCCGCCGTTTCGACGATCGATGGGCGCGGTTCCCTCGGCCCTCGACCCACTCGAATGTGGGGCGGCCGTATGCAGGCCCACAGTACCGTCCCGCGGTACAGCAGATGCGTGCGCGCATACCCGCCGCCGCCGCCGCCGCCACCGCAACGACGACAGGTCACACGTGCCCGCGGCCGCCGCGGCGTCGCACCTCCATGAGCACGTCCAGAAGGAGCGGCTCGGGGCCAGGAAGAGAGGGGACGCACCGCTCGCCTGTCATGCGCGGCGCGTCGGCGCCGTCTTCGTCATCTCGGGGCCCTGCGCGCTGCTCGGGCTCCCGCGCGCGTCCGTGCGTGCGGCAGCCAATTTCAAGTCGGCGATGTCCGATCGAGCGGCGGAAGGGATGGAGACCGGGTGGGGCTGATACTTACGGCGGGGTGGAGGTCGCGGATGCGGACGCGGACGCGGAGGATCTGAGATGGGGTGGTTGCGAGGCGCCTAGCGCGAGGGACGGCGGTACGTACGTGACGGGGTGATGGCGCGCGCGCAGCCGGTGGATACGTGCTGCGACGGATGCAGGGTGTGAGCTGGGCGGCGGAGAGCCCGCCCTGAAGCAGGCGAGGATAAAAGGGGGCGGAGGTGGAGGCAGGGCCCGGACACTCATCCCCATCCTGGCTCCTCCTGTCCCTCCGCCTCCGCCTTGTGCTCGCCGCCGCGCGCGGGACGGCGTCGACGAGGGTGTCTGCGCCGCCGGGTCCACGCCACGAAGACGGTGCGAGGGAGAGACGTCGAGGTCAGTGCACGCAGCGTCGGAGTAACCTAGCTTGAGACTCACCAGTGTGCATACAGGGAGACAGACATCGCCGCTACGGCGCAGAGGTCTGC
>NW_007360330.1:1667308-1672055 GCF_000271585.1 Trametes versicolor FP-101664 SS1 | reverse complement strand
ATTCTGGTGAATATGTGGCCAACCGGAGGAAGTGAAGATGTGTACCTGATGAAGGAATGCCTCCGAGAACACCAGCAGCTGACCCAGGAGGAGTGCAGGATGGTCCATGGGCTGGATGCGCACAAGAGAACGGGGAGAGGGAGGAATAGGAGCAGGATACTGACACAGGCACGGGACAAGGAGTTTGTGAGCGATTTGGGAAGGTGGGAGGGACCATTGGCCAGCCCGGCCCCGGGCCAGAGCTTCCATGCGGGTACACACTAGCTAGACTGCACCGCGCCGGGGCGGTGTGCACACCATGCATCACACAAATTTGCACTCGCTTCATGCCCATTTTGCAAGGGCTGATGGCGCAGCCCAGGATACAAGCTCCTGTTCATGGAAACCCGCTCATCTTGCAACACCCACATGGAGATCTCGCTTCTTTCAGCTGTGCCTCTCGCTTGTTGTCTCCATTGAGCGATTGGTAATGAGCACATCTGTTACATAGTTCCAGTTGCCTCCTGCAGGCCTGGATGATACCCTGAGCAGCAGACTGTCCTGCTGGCCAGACTACCATCCTGGCCAGCGATCGAGAGGCCACGCTAAGGGCCTGGGGTACATATCCATTGCTGCTCAGAGAGACTGCTCAAACACAAGTGCCAAATACTTACGGATCCCACTGAGATCAGAAGTATCAGATTACGAGAGTAGACTACCGGGTAAAATACATGATGGGAGAAATGGCACACCACCACCGGGAATACCGCTCCGTACCAGCTGTGTTGCAATACCGTGGAAAGGATCACTCCGAATGCTCGCACTTACCCCGGCAGTTTCCTCCGGCCACCATCAACGTTGATGATAGTCCTGTCCGGGTGGATGGTCGTAGACAGAAAGCGAGGGGGAGTCCGTCGACTAGCACACGAGAGAAGTGATGTAAAGCAAGAGGTAATAGAAGTGTCGCCTAGAGAGACCAGAGGACCCGTACGACCGCGCGAGCGGCGTGTCCGAGTGCGGGAGCGAGGAGGAACGGAGGCGAAACACGAGAGCGTCATCGAGAAGGCGAAGTCGAAGGCGGGCGCACACGGGCGCAAAGCGAGGTCGAGGGTGAATTCGAGAGGCGAGCGTCGAGGAAAACAGGCGGGAAAGTGAGCAGGAAAACCAAAACTGAATAATAGTGGCATAAAGCCCGAGTATAAGTACATGAGCGGCGCGGGCCAGAGGTAGACTGGACGTCGAGACAGAAGGTGTCGGTGTCGGGAGTCGCGAGCGGATGTAAAGTATGAGGGGGCGGGACGGCGCGCGCCGCGAGAATCGAGTTTAAAGTTCGTTTACACAAGTCGAATCGGAGGGGCAGCCGTATCGCGCCGCACTCGGCAGCGTTCCGCGCCCGGATGCTCTTCCTGGGTGCCGGCCCCTCCGTCGTCTCGCGCCTCCGGGCAGCGAGCCGCGCCAATTTCCTAATTGAGCGCCGGCCCGACTTCGTGCCGCGCAGGGGGTACTCGCCTTTGGCAGCCGCGGAGAGGTTTTCCTTTACTCCTTTCTCCTCGTCGCTGCCAGGTGAGTAACGTTCGCCCTCGCGCGGGCCTTTCTTCTTCTCGGAGTCGTGGCTAACGACTCCTTTCTCCTCGTCGCTGCCAGTGCGCTTCGAGCGGATGTAAAGTATGAGGGGGCGGGACGGCGCGCGACGCGATCACGTGGAGCGCGCGCGCCGCGAGAAACTACCGGACATGTCGAACCCGCGCGTCGAGAGCGTCGGAGTTGCGGTGTGCGGCGGCTCCGCGGGCGCGGGATGACAGAACTATGAAGCGGGACAGGATACAAAACGTCAGAGTCAAGTCGGGAACGCCGGAACAGGCATGAATCGCGCGGAACACTTACTGAGCCCGCGAACGCGGCGGCCTCGAACTCGCGAACGAGTCGTCGGACCCCGCAGCGCCGCGGGCTGCGCATCAACGTGCATCGTGCGAAGCTCGCAAATGCATGTAGTCACCGCACCGCCATGTCTCCAGGGCACAAATGGCGAAGCCTGAGGGTGCACAATGATCGCCGCTGCTCACACTTTGATCTTGTCTGGGGCGCGCAATGTCTCTTAGGGGTGGCCTCCTGAATGCCGCGGCCAAACCTCCTTCCGTGAGGACTCCGAACATGCACTGCGCAGCTGTGCACAACGGCAGACCCCGTGGGAGATGCAGGGACATGCCCCTATCAGGCAGAGGACATGGAAGGCAGCCGGGGCGCAGACTTCGCAGACCTTGTCGAGATACTGTATATTAATTGCTAGTGAGTCGAAATGACAACAATCATTCAACTTTGATATTTGACCTCCATTGGTGCGATACAAAGTGTGGGTGTGCATCCTGGACCATGCAGCCGCAGTGTTGCTGCTTCGGAGGCAGAAGGTGCGGGACAGAAGCACAAGCGGGCCTGATGGCAGGCAGGCATAGTGAGGAGGGGTTGCCGAGGTACCAGGTACAATTGCAGGGTGTAGGGCAGCCGCAGCATGGGCGAGCGGAAGAGATAGACGTGGGGTGTGCATGACAAACACGCGTCGGGTGCTTCGATGGAGGCGGCTTGCGGCGTGATGGTCGCAAACCTCAGGCTGCCAGTCCTGTTGCCGAGGTGTTCCGAGCAGGGGACGACTTCAAAATGCGTGTAACGGGAGCATCTTCGTTGTAGCTAGAGCAAGAGAAAGGAGTGGACTCAAGAATTTTCCAACGGTTGTCGGCTCGGCGGACTACTGTGCGAACTCGCTTCCGAAAGTACTATCCTGGATGAAAATTAGTTCCAACCACATGTTTCAAACACATAAATGTACATATCGAAGCTCACTGAGCTGCATCGAAGACGGCATACTACGAAGCAGCAGACAATGCATGTAGACTCGAGGAGGGCCGCTCCGATACACGACGGTAGGCAGACATCAAGAACAATTGCCTGCAAGTACAAACTTCACAGAAATAAGTGCGCAAATTTGTAAGAGACACAACGACGATGGTGAGCTCACCGTACCCTTGTAAACGTCGCACTCGAGATTGCGGTACAGTGGCATGACTGGTCGTAGGGTTTTGCGTGGGAACGGACATGCACGGCCGCGAGCTCACAAGACGGGGAGCACAAAACTGACCCCGCACGATCTTCGTAGGAGACAAATGGCCTGGGTAGGGATACACAGTGCGTACTCGGCTCCATAACGTCGCGCTTCCCCGTCTGAGGCAGAGGGATGGCATTACTACATTCAAACCAGTCTTCCTGCTGTATCGGACACATCTACATAGGGAGCCTTCCGTACGCTCATTTAGCTTGCTTCAGAGGCTGAATGGCTTGCTACGTACCGATGTCGCTGTGTCGATGTCACCCGCGTCCGCCACCCGGTCTTGTTTGTATATTGAAATCGGAGGCAGCCTTCTCGTCTTTCCACAGTGTGCACGCAGCCGCAGCCGCCGCAAGTTCGAACATGAATTGGTATGGGGCTCGGCGCGCGACCTACGTGCTACGGCTTTCGGCATGGTGATGGCTCCTCGGGGCGACCACGTAGCTCCTGTAAACAAGACAGACCCAGAGCCCGCCGTCCAGACATTGCAGGCGAGAGCGGCGGCGATGATTCCGAGGGAGGCCCGGGACAAGCCCTCGACGCCGTGTTCATGCTCTACACGCGCACAGTTCTTCCTCGGGCTCAGGCGTGTCCGTCTAACTCGCCCATGGACGGCCGAAAGGAGTGTATGTACATGGACGTGATTCGGGGCCTATAGACGTCCGTCGCCGTGAGCATATCCGCACGAGGGCGAGCGTGCACGGCACCTCGTTCCCGGCCTTACAACGCACGGAGGGCACGCCGTGCATCGCGCCCTCACTTGTGTCCTCACGACCTCGGGGCGGTCTTCCTGTTCCATGCCGCCCACCAACGCTCGTGTGGGGGCACGTCGTACCGTTGCAGCAGTGACCGGACGAGACACATTGCGTCGCGACCCTGTCGTGCCCGAATGCACGCACCTCGCCGCTCGCGCCGGCCTGCGACTCGATGTCCAACCGAGGCGGCCCGGCGAGCTCTCACCGAGGCGGTCCGCCCTGTTTCTCACTCCTTACAGACGTCGTCAGGACACTGACAGCCGCGCGCGGGCCCCGCCGTTTCGACGATCGATGGGCGCGGCTCCCTCGGCCCTCGGCCCTCCACCCACTCGAATGTGGGGCGGCCGTATGCAGGCCCACAGTACCGTCCCGCGGTACAGCAGATGCGTGCGCGCATACCCGCCGCCGCCGCCGCCGCCGCCGCAACGACGACAGGTCACGCGTGCCCGCCGCGGCGTCGCACCTCCATGAGCACGTCCAGAAGGAGAGGCTCGGGGCCAGGAAGAGAGCGGACGCACCGCTCGCCTGTCATGCGCGGCGCGTCGGCGCCGTCTTCGTCATCTCGGGGCCCTGCGCGCTGCTCGGGCTCCCGCGCGCGTCCGTGCGTGCGGCAGCCAATTTCAAGTCGGCGATGTCCGATCGAGCGGCGGAAGGGATGGATACCGGGTGGGGCTGATACTTACGGCGGGGTGGAGGTCGCGGATGCGGACGCGGACGCGGACGCGAGGATCTGAGATGGGGTGGTTGCGAGGCGCCTAGCGCGAGGGACGGCGGTACGTACGTGACGGGGTGATGGCGCGCGCGCAGCCGGTGGATACGTGCTGCGACGGATGCAGGGTGTGAGCTGGGCGGCGGAGAGCCCGCCCTGAAGCAGGCGAGGATAAAAGGGGGCGAGGGGGAGGGAGGGACCGGACAC
>NW_007360330.1:989361-995273 GCF_000271585.1 Trametes versicolor FP-101664 SS1 | reverse complement strand
CGCATGGCACGACGCGGTGAACGGTCCTCCAGCAAGACCAACCCCCAGAGCACACCAGATGTCGGGGTCTATGTCTACGGGACATCGACGTCTGCGTCTGCGTCCGGGTCCGGGTCCGGGTCTGGCCCGTCTGCTCCCGCCTCCGCTTCCTCTTCCCGCCCGTCTTCGCCCGCCAACGCGTCCGCCTCCCGCCCGTCTTCCCCTCGCTCGAAAACGACAATAACGCTCATCTTTCCGCACACCGATTAGCGATGGTGCGCGCTCGATGCCCTGGAGTTACCGTGTTCCGTCATGCTCACTGACGCCGCATTTGACAGGACGTCAAGAGGGGCCGTCGGCGACCGCGCTGGTCAGCCAGCGGTGAGCTCCACAACATATGCGTACGTCCTAGCACTCGTAATCAATGAATGTATGTTTGTTCCGGCCATGCGCGCGAGTTATGTTTCTAGCCAAGTATCTCCTTGTCCACATGAAGTCTCGACTTCCCGAGTTTCGGAGTTCTCCCCTGCCAAACATCGGTGATCGTCGTCCCTCCCCGATTATTTCGCTCTTCATGCCCTCATCATATGGAGGTGGCAAAGATGTATGGCATCGGACGCGTTCCCACCCCGGTCACGGTTGCTTTTGGTACTTTCAGCAGTACCAGTGCTTGTGTTGATATTTGCGTCTTGACGTCTAATTTCTAGACGTCGTGTAGATGAGTGCGATCGGGGTGTACAAACACTTAGCGAGTTCACATGGTATCGGGACACGAGGCAACGAACATGTGGCTACCGGTGGGTGATGCCACTCGAGACCCCTTGTTCCTCGTTCACCATCGTCTCGTCAGTTGTTTGGCAAGCTCCAATTCTTTTCCGTCTTCGAGTGGGTGAGCATGGTTCATGTTCTGCACGTTATTTGTATGCACTAAGAAGATTGGGTCAGCCGTCTACTATGGCACTCACCCCGCCGCAATACCTCAACGGGTCGGTGGCACAATCATCCTCGTCCACCGCGGACCGTGAAACCTCCCTATCCGACAATCTCACCTGCCCAGAACTCATTTGGAGCATTCTTCACTGCAATATCCGAGTCTCTACGGCGAGTACTCACATTGCGCATTTCTATCTCCCGTCATGGCGCCCGCTTACTGGGTTGTGTGATCTCTCAGCAGGTCTCAGGCGAAGACAATACGTTGGAGGCGGGAATAGAAGAGGGTACCGTTCGGTCTTTGTTCATGAAAGCCTTGTGCTGTAAGCTTGGTCGTGACTCGCCCGTGAATGGCCGCTCACGGATTTGCATCAGGGTACCTAGATTATCAATGTCTGCATACGTCCGGCGCGTTTTTAGCATTTGTGGCCTGTGACCCCTCTGCCGAGGTGGGTGCTCCTCGTGTTTGCATATCTTCGCGATCGTTCTGACTGATTGACATGCAGGGTTCCACTCCGGCGTGCTATCCGGCGCTTCCGCTTTCTGCTGTTCGCACCCTTTCATATGAACACGGAATCTTTGACGACGCCCTGAACGACGATGCCGATTTTGCAGCTTTCATGGGCAGAGCTGGCGTGTACTATTCCGAGCGGTGCGAGACGAAGTGGTGGAAGACGTGGACCTGCGTAATGTTGGCGGCTGGAGGTATCATACATCTGCTGATCACTGTGTTCAGTCCTCGGTGATTGGTCGTTTTGTATCGAGCATAATAGAGATGTGTACTGCCTCATCATTCGTTGAATTCCCAATCTCCGAGTGTGTATGGACATATGCCTACGCACAACTACGCAAGCCGCGTGGACATGCCACGTGGAAATTTACATGAAGCTATCAAACACTCGCTGGGGCCGCTCGACTCGCCGTAGTTGGTCGTGCTAGACGCGTTGATAGGAAATATGAGTCTACAGTTGGATCTCAAACAATCAAAGATAGACACAGGAATCATGGCGCATTGAAGGGTGTAAGTACACGCGAAGCCAAGCTACATTCTTTCAATTCATCGGCGAAGTAGAGTGACGTGAAACAAACTCGTGATAGCGTTCCTTGAACAGGGCTTCACTACCGCCCTCATATTGTGACCACTGAGAGGGATGAGGAACGGCGACCTTGTGTACCATTTTCCTGTTGAATACATCTAGTTAGTTTATCAAGTGGGCAAGTGGCGGGAGGTGGCCTCACATGTGATTGAACACCCCTTGTAACACCGAAAACGTTCGTTTGGAATCCTGGCACTTCGGGAGAGGGCACTTGAAGACACCGCTTGGCCGTGCAGAGTCGTCGTCAGGGTGCCTAGCCTTGCCCTTCCGTCGGGCCTCATCCTTTCTGGCCCGCGATATCTGGCGCTGTCTGTGACGCTTACGCTCTGTGCGCGTTGATCCTTCCGTGTCAGATGGCCGACTCCTTCCTTCAGTTATACGCAGAGACTTCCAAGCGTGCCAGAGCATAGTCTCTAGCTGGAGGATATCGTCGTGCCCCTCCTGTCGTAGCTCTGCAGAGACTTGGGCAGAACGAGCAACTCCCTCAGAACAGAGAAAATCGCAAGCTATCTTGATACAAGCCGCAGTGTTGCTGACCTATATGCACAAGAGTCGTTTATTAATGATGAAGCAAAGTGTGGCTTGCCACGTACTTGATGTGCGCATCCAGCAGGGATGAAGACGGCGTCGCCAAGCCTTTGGTGCACCACAAATGGAGACACGCCCAACATCTTCAGTTCATCCAACATGGGCTGTGTCACGTATGTGCTTTGAGCGTGGATGGGGTCCTCGGTCGACGTGTCGCCCAAGCTCGAGCGCAGATAACCGCGCAGTTTGTCCAGATCATCGGCCAAGAAGATGTGCCATAACGCTCCGGATGTTTCTCCGCGCGAGTTATACACGAGGATGTTGACGGCGCTCGTGACATCTAGATGCAATTTGGTTGAGCCGACGTGGGTAGTATCCTCCGTCGCCGAGTACAGCTTTGGTCCTATGGTACGATGTGAGATTACGTCGGAATCTGTTCTTGTAACAGACTTACCGAAGTCGGGTTTTTGCGACTTGAGGGGACGCGTCGGATCCGGATAGTGTGCAGGAAAATTGCGAACCCCGTCGTGGCGGGTGTATGACGGCATAGGTACCGCCTTCATGAACGCGTCGAAGTAAGGTTTGAGCTTATCAGCGAACAGCGCAGATGGGGGCCAGTCCTTAGAAGCAATAATGGGCTTTAGTAAGACGTGTGAACAGATATTGCCTCACCTTGAGTCTTATGATGCTGCCCCTCTCATGGTCACCTCGCAGGAACTCCGTGAAGAAGTGCTTGGCTTTGACTTTCGCTGGGTTCTTGCACTTGCTGTTTATCATAAAGACATCCTCCTCGCCGTAGGACAACATGAACACTTGAGGGGACCAATCGCATTGCAGGATTTTGTGAACCCCGTTTACGACTATAGGGAGCTGACGCGACCACAATATCTGGAACACGGGCTCCTGGCCCGAAGAAATGGTCGGCACATCCCGAAAGTGACTTGCTAGTGCATATAGACGTTCAGACTCCGGAATGTGAGGTAGGACACCGTGTGGAAACTCGGAGATCACGGCGTCGACGTCAGCGAGTATGGACTCGACCTCGTCACGGTCAGCTGTAGTCACCGGTTTAAATAGATGCCCCTGTTGCTGTGTCGCGTCAGATTGAGGTCTAAGGAGATAGAAGGGAGATTACATGCCCGTGTATTTTGGCCGTTCACACAGGAAAGGGCGTCTGATGACCGCGTTTTGTCATTGCACGAAGAACATATCTCGAAGCCGCATGCGACGCAAACGAACGAGTCGAAGAGGAGAGTGATGTTGCACAAATCTGCTTTGATCATCAGATGCATCTCTCTAGGATTTTGGGCGTAACATACCGCACGTCACTCGACGGGCGGGATCAAGCTCCCTCCGAATCACGTCTGGCAGTCGTTCGTGTTTTAGCGTCCGCACAAGCGTAGGTCGCAAAAACCGGGCAATATCGGCCTATATAAGGGTCAGATATGCTCAGAAGCTCATGACAACGTACAAATTACCATGAGCTCTCGCACAGTGGCTAGGTCGGGAGGTGTATCGAATACTGCGTGATACGCTGTAGTTGGATGGGTCCGGTGAGCGCGTGTAGAAAACAGAACGTTGACTGAGCCATCAACGCCCGTCATGATCGTCCGGAATCCTACAGGCATGTACACCAGTTGCGTTCGTCAGATTCACGGATGCAGAATGACGCAGCCCCGGGGGCACATACCTTGGAACCGGCAGCAATCACGTTGGGATGCGGCACGACCAGCAGCACATACGAAGCACGGAGGCGCAACAGCAGCATTTCCGCGACCGCGCGTCCCTTTGATATTGCAACACCGAACTTGTAGTTGCTCATGCACAGCAGAAGGACTCGCCACCGTTGCCATGCGCGGGTATTTCTCGGTTGGTGACCTACGAGCATAGTAAATGTTGTTGTGACATTACGCTAAAACGAATACTGTATTACCGCGTTCCGCACTGGTCGAGAGATCAAGGACGTGTGCCACCACAATTAGAGTGCTGCTTGACTTGCCACCACGCAATGTTGGAACAAGAACAGTCTGAGTGACGCTGGCGCGTCTTGCGCTCACATGGCTTTACCCCATTCGGCTATACATGTTCCCGGGCCTGGTGAGACTTTACGGTAGATGCTACACCTCTGCACTATACTCCCTACTTAGTAACAAACCTTTAGAATTGTTAACAAATCAATAGGCGTCCGTCAAAAACATATACAGATAGCCTTTCGAGCCCAGAAAGCCTCCGCGGGTGGCGGGTAGTAGGTAGCGAGCACCGAAAGGAAGTATCTGGGTTTTGGTTTGTACAGCCACATCCTCCCCGCATCGCCGCAAAATCGTTGTCCGTAATAACTTTCGAGAGCCTATGAATGTGATAACAGCTGTAGGTTCAAGACCTGCATCCCACTGTGTACACATGCAAACATTAGTATGCGTTGCCCGCGCCGCTCCCCCAAGCTGGACGCCACCTTAAGCTAAACCTCACTCCTTTCGTAACTGCGTGAGCTCAAGCAAGCGAAAAAGTTGCGCTCACTGAGGCGATGAGACAGCCAGAGTGACAAAACATTGCTGAGATTCAAGCGCTCTGAAGTCGCTGACGCCGCAAACGAGGTACACCAGAAAAATAGCATACATTAGACTTTACCCTCGCGCTTCATGTCGCAGGGATAAGACTTGCAAGGGGAGGGGGAAGCGCGAGAGATTCCGTCACCACTTCTGAGATACCACGAGTGAAGTAACACAAGAGGAGTGATAACTACACGCTGCCTGCACAGGACGGGCTCCCGGCGATGACCGGAACAAACATACATTCATTGATTACGAGTGCTAGGACGTACGCATATGTTGTGGAGCTCACCGCTGGCTGACCAGCGCGGTCGCCGACGGCCCCTCTTGACGTCCTGTCAAATGCGGCGTCAGTGAGCATGACGGAACACGGTAACTCCAGGGCATCGAGCGCGCACCATCGCTAATCGGTGTGCGGAAAGATGAGCGTTATTGTCGTTTTCGAGCGAGGGGAAGACGGGCGGGAGGCGGACGCGTTGGCGGGCGAAGACGGGCGGGAAGAGGAAGCGGAGGCGGGAGCAGACGGGCCAGACCCGGACCCGGACCCGGACGCAGACGCAGACGTCGATGTCCCGTAGACATAGACCCCGACATCTGGTGTGCTCTGGGGGTTGGTCTTGCTGGAGGACCGTTCACCGCGTCGTGCCATGCGACTGATAAGGGACGGCTGCGACGGGGATGCGCCCTGCAACGAGCGATCAGCACCAAATGAGAGACGTGCGAGACCGGGCTGAAGTGCGAGAATGGGTCGTATGGACTCACATTGCGGGTCTTCGCGAACTCGACCTTCGAGGTCGCTTAGGCGGGAATGAAGCTGTAGAGCGCGTTC
>NW_007360330.1:976079-986291 GCF_000271585.1 Trametes versicolor FP-101664 SS1 | reverse complement strand
CTTCAGAAGTTCCACCAAATTGTGTCCGATATCCTGGACGACAACGAGGGCGCGCTGGTTTATGGGACATGGGCTTCCCTCGAATTCGCCAGCACCGTCGCATCTTCACGCCGATACATCTTCGATGACGGCCCCGCATGTGCCGGAAGAGGGGGCGTGTTTGCGGTAGTATCGCGACTCTGGGACAGTGTAGGCAGAATAGGGTTGCGCTGGTGAATGTATTGTACTTCAGATGTCTCTAATCCTTCATGTCCCTCGCGCGTGTTGCGCCGCTCTGCCTGGTCACGACTGCCTCATACGAACGAGGCTTATGCGCCGATACCGGAATGTCCGACGCTGCCATTTGTATTGTACGCACGAACTTGCCGCAGGGTGACGGGAGGGGAAGTCGTCGACGATGGACGTGGACGCCCCACGGTATCGTCATGAACTCAGCATAGTTCACGCCCGAGTACCCGGAGGGTTAAGGTGCAGGAGCTCGAGAGGATGTCGTCGTTAAGCGTATGGGGCGCTGCGAAGTACAGCACGGCGAAATGATGGCCACTTCCATTTTGCCGTACCAGTGAGGTCAAGAAACATGGTATTCGCAATCAGATCAAGTACAACGGCGTAGATATGACCACAGTTACTATACAATCAGGGAAAGGCGCGGTCTGCTTCTAGCAGCGCAATGTTCTCGAGTATCACCCGGGCGGTGTCGGAGCAGTCCTGCGAACCACAGTCCGTCAGTACCCCAAGATTTGCGCTGTCGCACGTACGTACAGCGGTGAGATCCATACAGCTGACACGAAGCCTATCGTACCGTTCATAGCCTTTGACGAAGTAGTGAAGCGGCTTCTCCTCGCCCCCGACGGTCTCTATTAGCGAGGACGTGCGAGCGGTCTTGGCGATGAAGGTCTGGTGGGGAGATGAGTTTGCTATATTTGATAGAGGGACGTAGGGTCATACCGTGATGGCCCTGGTATTGTATGGTTGAAGGGTCTGATGGTCGCTCACAATACGGGAGTACTCGCAGTAACGTTCCAGCTCTACGAGGAACTCAGAGGCGGACAGGCGACGCTCCTCGCGCTCGTACCAGGCCGTCACTTGTTGTTCGCAAAGCCTCGAGCATTGTGTCCTGACAGATGGGCGAGCACAAAAAAGCTGCCCGAGATTCTCGAAATATGGAGCAAGCTCGTCCGTGAAGGATTCCACCCGCCAAGTCGATCGTTCTTCCAGCTGCTCCAAGCATGACGAAAATCCGCGCTGCAAGGGATCAGTAACGTTCACCCGGGATGTGCTCACTCACTACCTGCGTCATGAGGGACTCGAAGCAGTCCTGTCGCGCCGCTGCGCTGATCTCGATTGCCGACAGCGCACTAGACAGACCAAGGATCACAGCCTCTAACCCCTCCCGCGCAGAGTCTAGCTCCTTGCGGACGCCCTCACTCAAATCGATGAAGCACCCTTCAAACAAGAACGCAAACTATGCAAGTTTGAGCTTGTGCTCGGCCCTGCCGTAAACAAAAACAAAATTGCTCACGCGATACCAGAGGTCGCGAGCAGTTGATAAGGACTGGCGCGTTCCTTCTATCGCAGTTGACAGATCTTCGAGTAGATCCACTCCGGAAAGAGGGTATAGTCGCAGGAGGGAGTCGCGATAGATGTTGAGTTCGTTCCGCGCGCGAACGTGGAAAGCTTCGTTGCGGGCAAACAATCTTTGACCTACGGCCGTCGCCCACTCCGTATAGTTCGGCGGGAGGTTCAACTCTCTCTTGAGGCTGCATGGCAACGTCAGCGCATAATCTCTTGGGTGGAGGTGGGTACGCACTCGTTCATATCTTTGTCCAGGCGGTGGGCGGAGGAACAGATGGCATTAGACATGTTCGTGACAGCCATAGACGCAGTATCGATGTCCATGATGCGCGATATATCCAATGAGCGGAAGGGATCTGACGTAGCAGGGACGTACAAGACGAAGACGGTGGGGTCCGAGTGCCACTGAGAAGTTGGGATATTGCTCGAGGGTGCGCCAGAGCACGAGGCGGAACACGACTGAATGGTGAAAACAATGAAAGCCCAGAAAGACAACTTGACTTATGTCGCATATTCTACAGCAGGAGGGCAAGATTGTCCCGGCGGGCCCGTCGTCATTCAAGGCGGCGAAGTGGGCCTGCATATGGTGGCAGGCTGGGCCCTGGCGCCGGCAGTGAGTGCCAGGTCAATCTCAGAGCACGCGGATTGCCTTCCGCGACTTCAAGCACGAAAATAAGCCCCGAGCGATGGTATGACCATTCAGGTAGGAGGTAGAGAGAGGCAACGTGGATCAGGCTCACTGACAGGTAGCACTGGCCCAGATGGATGTTATTAGCCCAAGTGTGGTTCAAGTTAAACGTTGTGAGGGAGTCGGGGTGGCGCCACGCACCCTGCCCTACGCCCCGCGACTTCGGTCCGTACATGCCACTTTGGATCACTCCCACCCTTCCCCATCATGCATCACTCTCAACCGGTCCGGAACTCGTCTGCCAGTTGCAACGTCTTTGTCGTTGTGTGCACCGCGAACGCCCCTCCCTCTCTCATACTTAAGCAGTATGCGTCAGGCTTGGGACGATGCTACACACATACCGACGTACCCATTCACTGTCCCTAGCGTAGCCTGTCTCCTTCATGGCGCCCATCACTTACCGTGAACGTGCGTGATAGTTTCCTTTTTTCTCTTACGTTTCTTATTAGATTGGTTGCAGTCGTCCACAGCATTCTCGCAAGTATTGCGAAGGCCGGGCAGGAGTCTGTCGAATACGCTGTAATCGTTAACCGAGGTAAGAAATATCATCAGCGCGTCACAAGCAATTGAAGATGCCTAATGGATAGCTCAGTCGTCGCTGAGAAGCACACAAAGGGTCAACCATTGGCGACGAACCACCAGTATTTCATCCGACGCTCTCTCAACAACGAGGTGCGTACCTCCTCCTCATGGTGAAGAGTGCTGAGCTGACCGATCTCTGTGATCAAGGCCCAGGCCGGATGGCTGACATTCACCGGTGACACTCTGATCGCTTTCACGGCAGCGGGTACCATACAGTGAGTGTATACCTATCTTTGTATATGTCTACTCATACAAGATAATTCCTTAGCTATGTTAGCGTGGACGGGCGTTCGCAGATCGACGTAAGTCCTTATCAACCTAACTCTGCTCCTCCAGTTTTCACCACTCCTCGTCGCATCTATAGGCACGCTCCGAGTACCTTCGTCTGGCGTGTATCGTTCAAGAGGCATTACAAGGAAGTGAGCCTACGGGACACGTATCTGATATACGTAACCTTCCCAACATCGTCCGCAACAACCTCGATGCGCTAGCCGCCTTGGAGGAGTCGGTGAGCGTAGCGTTCATGTTCTCATCGCTCTTGGCACTCATGATACTTTACAGATTGAGGATTTGCTGGAGAAAAACCATCACGTTACCATGCGTCTGGAAGGCTTTTGACCGCGTTGTATCCGGCATGTATAGATGGGTATCCGAGTGCGCCAGAGCTGGACCTACCTTGTATTATATATTGTGTGACAGGAGAGTCATGGTATCTGTTTTTTTCCATTCCCGTCCGCAGCGCGCTTATGAATGCACCCGATGCATGATTGCGGCCCGCGGCCGGGAGGTCCACGCGTCCGACCGCCCGACATTAGGCCACCACTTCGGTACCGGTCACCTCTTCGCACGCGTACGCTTCCCTTTCAATTAAGCGACTACTCGCTATCAGAGCTCACGCGCTCACGGCGCCCGTATAGACTGAAGGCAAGATTTGGTTGCCCGCGATTTTTATGAAGCTCGTCCACGCGCTCAATTCACCAACAGCCCACCTCGCTCGACTGATGTTTGACCACAACAGCAGGCTACCGTCGAGCCTGTTGTCGGAATCCTGTCTAAGCAGATGAAGACGATGAAGACGACCGCCAAGATCGCCCAGTTCGCGACCGATGCGCATGAGCCAAGCGCACCCTCATTCGAACGGTTGTGCACGACGCGGGAGCGGATGGATATCGCGGTGCCATAGGTGGCGAAGATGGGGTCGTCCGCAGGAGGCACAGAACATGTAGGTATATGGACGTACAAGGTAAGTAGGCAGGGTGTCGGCCGCGCTTTTGCGTCCTTCCTATCAACTGCCAGCCGACCCTTTTCTGACGCGCGCCCGTCTTGCACGACTGGTAGTACGCACTGGTGATCACCGCGGGGGACGCGTACCCTCCGCGAATCTCCAATAGAGAGGCTATACAAAGACAGTATGTGCGATATAGTTATCGTTATCAAGACCTTTGAGTAGCTGGTAAACACTGAATTATCATCAAAGAAAGAACTGTGGTTTTATAGCATCGTTCGGCTACCGGTGTCAAGTACCTCAACATCTCCCCAAGGCGTCGGCACCAAAGCGGCATCAAAGGGCGGGCAATCGTCATTGCGGACGATACAGGGACAAGGACGGCAAAGCCTCGAAAGATGAACATACGTCCTGAGCGCTCAAGTCTCAAAGGGAACAATAGCGAGACTAAACCTATATAATAGGTCCGCCTCTCCGCAATTCTATGTACACTCCGAACCTGATACCACGTTCTACAATCTCCACTACGATGGAACTCGCAACTTCGAGGAGAAATATGTATGTAGCCGATACTTTCGCTCATTACGGCCGCTGACAACTGCATTTAGCCTGGTTTCTATGCAAGTATTCGAGGCGCGATACTCCGAAGCGCACGATACCCACCCAAATGAAGATTTCGCCGATGTGACTCGATCGGCAGATGCAACCGTACTTATCTGTCACACACGATTTGCGCAGGGTGCTTCCGCGGACAGAAGTTGGGTGCATATATTTGTTTCCAGACCAGAGTCTTACAGGCCTCCCCAGAGACTCTGATTATCCTGGAGCACGATTCCTTGCATGTCCTCTTCTGGCAAGTGATCACAACGGACTGGGACTTCTTCATGTGGGAGGTGAAAGCTACATCGTGTCCGCTGTGATTATTCTTACTGATGAACAGTTCACTGTCAGGATTTACATGAATGCCATTGGGCTATCGACGACCCAGTCGTCGAAAAGTTATATTGGCTAGAGTTTGATGAGGCGAATCAATTCCGTCGCTTCACCTCTAGCTTCCAGACCGCACTCTCAAAGTATGATAAACTTCCTTCATCCCGTGGAACGATGTACTTACATCGCGCATCCACACCAGCCGATAGAACGTGTACAGGGCTCTGCGCTCAGTGCTCGATGCGTGAGGGCTTTCGCCATCCTTCATCGCCGTACGCAATGTGCCCGCTTCGCGCAGGTTCCTCCAAACCGCGCACAATCCATGCCGAGGCGTTTCAAGACACGCTTTTCCGCTCTTCCACAGTGTACTCTTCCTTGTAGTACGCTACGGCTCTCCAAGCCTTTCGAATAAACGCAACGTCTGTACACGATTGGCACACTCGGATGGATGGCACAGGCGGCGCCTCAGAATATTGGCCGTTTGCAAACCTACAGAGGCATGCCAGATGGCACGGCGTTATAGGGCGACTGCAAGCGCTTATACTCACTGGCAATGTCTCCACGCCGCTCTGTCAATTTCTCTCTAGCCTCCCAGGGCCTGGCTGAGAATTTGTGTTACACCTCCATACATGGTATAGTATCTGCCTCCCCGAGGTGAAGCTCTCTCGACAATCCTCAGGCATCTATTTCTCCCAAGGGTGGATGTCCTCGTGACGGCGAGCGATCTTGCGCGTAAGCGATTGCTGACTTTGATCAGCGCACTAAACACTTAGCGTGCGAATCGGCTGATGCGTTCAGTTACAGTAGTCACGAGTAGTTATGCCTACTACGCGTTGTCTTCTCGTGGAGAACGTCGCGTACCCGCCCAGTAGCCCGGAGCACGTCTCGGTGAGACTACTTCCCCCTTTACTCCATTCACACTCCAGCTATACACCCGAAGCTGCGATTAGAAACCCAAAGCCTGGGCAATCGTTGAGTGGAGACCGCACAATGCCTCGGGTTCCATTGGATGTCCCGCTTCCTTGCGGACAGTACGTATTGGGATTTTCCTTATGACAGCAATGAATGCTCACATGGACGTAGCTCTCATGCAATTTCTGTCGCCATCGTCGATGATACGCTAGACGTAGATGGAGACGGAGAGCCGATGATAGTAGTAGATGTGGACGGTTGTGAAATGGCTACTGCGTGGACGACTTGTGAGTTCATTGTTTGCGGTCACTTGTATCCTGTATCTGGCGTTCTCACATATCCGGCGCTTTCAATCACGCTTTTTCAGGTATCGTCTCCATTTTTGCAACTTATATCGGTCGGCTGAGAACCGACGTGTGGCAAGGGATAGATCGGGAGGGTCGTCTCTGGCATACTCTGGAGGACGCGTACGCCCTGGTGGAGAATCTGGTCCTCCTACTCCGAGAATCCGAAGCGAGGCGTGCGGCAGCTACTAGAGAGTTGAGCATTCTTCGTCAATCACGGAGAAATGGCGAAGTTCACGGTCGAGATCATATGGCTATGCGTCAGTAGACTACTCCGTAATTCGCTAGTACCAATCCCCTTCCTACTACGGGAGTATACTCCAGCTATTCAACTCCGCGAGCTTCTCTAATGACAATCCGCTGACACTGGGGAAAACTGTGACAGTAGTTGCGCTGGGTTCACGAGCTGCTGCCTCGGAAGTCGAAATCCCTTGCGTCTGGGTCTGGTAGTACGAGACGCTGGTTTTTGGAGGGCTTTCGGCCATGATCGAAGTAGGCGCCTGAGGTTTGCCATCGCGTTTGAGTTGCATTCTAAAACGCGGAGCACGCCGACGTATATCAGAGATGTGCCGTACAATCAGGAAGAGTACATATAGTTTTTGGGATCTTGTAATGAGGTTCGCGCTGAAGGCGAGGTTTCTCGGGGTAATCGGGCATAGCTCCTGGCGCTTAGTACGGTCGGTCAGTGGTGCCAGCGACTACCACAGCGGCCTTCGCGTCGCGGCAGGAAAGCAATTTTCGAACTGCTTGTGTGCTATATGATCTTTTATGCGTCGTTGCATGCGGTGTTGGGGCCTGCAGAACGGCATGACCGATATGGAGACCCCTGCTCTTGAGCGTCTATTTCCCGATGGGGGACAAGAGCCCCGCGGTGCGAATTCGGGCCGATGCAGTATTTGCTTCACTTTGGTGTAGGCGCCATTGGGTGGGACAAACTCAACTTGCCTTTTCACGAATCACTCCTCCCAGTCGCTCACGACCATCATGGATCTTTTTCTTTCATCGTGGCCTACAATCCTCCGCTTTCGCGCCACCACACGACGGCTTGGGCCTCGTTCAGATCGCTATGACGGCCTGCTCGATCGACATATCTCTCTGAGATGTCGGCGGGCATCGCTCGAGCGTTGAACAAGCCCGGTTGTGCGCTGCGAAGTACTCCTCTCGGGCGAGTTCCCTTGACAAACCAACCGCGCTACCAGCACGGCTTCTTCGCTTTCGCGTCACCTTGGGCCTCGTTCAGATCGCTATGACGGCCTGCTCGATCGACATATCTCTCTGAGATGTCGGCGGGCATCGCTCGAGCGTTGAACAAGCTAGGTTGCGCGCTGCGAAGTGCTTTTCTAGGTCGCGGTAGCTTCAATGTGTCGAGCTGCGGCTGCCCCTCGTCATCGGTTTAGGCCCGTTGTGCATGAGACATATCCAGCCGGGTCGTAGGTTGGTTAATTCATCCTCTCCCCCTTCTTCTATCGTAGGGATCTTGCTCACCCCTGCACAGAAACACCCCAGATAGCTCAATCCTCTACAAATGCCCTTGCCTCATAACAATACACAAGATAACAATATGCAAGATAGCGAATGTATGCGGTAAGCGTCCGTTCTTTTTTGGGTTCGTCTGTTTCTGTGGTGAGTATACAGCCGTCTGTGAGATCGTTCAGAAAACGTCTTCCGCCTTTTCAGGGTTGGACAGGGCCTTGCGCCCATAACGCGCTCTTGAACATCTGCACGGTCTGCGAAGAGTATATACCAGACTGTGAGAGTGACTCTCACTGGGACCAACGACTCCCACTGAGAGCGAGTGGCAACAGTGAGAGTCACTGAGCCGAGAAACAATGTGGTCAGATCGCGCACGCGTCATGCTGCCGCGCTCACGACGTGTTGCGTTGCGCTCGTCGAGTACGAACACTGGGTGCTCTGCCCAACAGAGCAGTGGCTCCGCGCATGTCTGCAGACATACCTCGGGCTCGTTGCGCGCAGGTGCCAGCACGTGTGGTGCGGCGCGTTACGAGCGTTGTCTACAACATCTCCCCCGCCGCCGAGGAGCTAATTACTGCAGCCCGGACATGCTCGTTGGACTACATTCAATCGCGTCCGGATAGCCAGTGTCTTCGTTGGTTTATATCAAGTCCACACATCCAGTCCGACTGCATGACACGCACCCGAAGATGAGCTACACAAGCTTATCCGTGGTGCGTGGCTGACAGCTATACCCTCGGGATATGCCGGAGGCATTGCTCTCAGTAGGAGGGGGACCAACCAAAATGGTGGAAGCACCCATTGCGCTTTGCGCTTGCGACTACGAAGTCAGTTTGTGGTGTCTCTATTGATGGCAGTCTTTTGTGTCTCAATACCTGACAGACTGTACCCTATAGTTCGCTTGTCTCTAGGCGAATGCGAATGTTTCTATCGCCATCTAGAACGGCTCGCTTGACGATGCCTGGGTCTTGCACAAGAGCCATCTCCCTGAGTAGCTGGCTCGTGGGGCAGCGCTTACGCTTGCAATTGAGAACGGGCGGCTAACACCTGGACTACATCAACGGGCGTGCACTGTAAATCGATGCATGCACGCTTATCATATTGACAGCCGGGTGTCCGCGCTGCGATCGCGGCGCGAGAGCAATTGACCTTGCACGGGCCGCGACTCCCTGGACCATAGCCAGCTACCAGCTACCCATGAATCGCTCATTTACTTTTGTTCTCTGCCATGATTTGCCGTGCCGTCAGCACAGCTTCTTCGCCCGCGCATCATCACGTTACGGCTCAGGCTTTGTTCAAAACGCTGTAGGGGCTCTCCCGTCGAGTGGTAGAAAGGAGCGCGACTGTAAGCATTCGCTAGTCTGATTGGTTGTTCGGACCAGCGACTCCCCGTTCATCCGTCCTTTCGACGTAGTAAGGCTGAGTCGCGTTGTGAATATTCCGGACTCGTGATGCACGTCACCCCTAGTGCACACGTTATGGGGTCCGCCACCGTCAACGTTGCATATATGTACGTTGGAAATGTCTCTGAACCGCGATCGGTGCAGCGGCATGGTAGATCACACTCCCAAGGTTCATATGTCCTGCGCCTATTAGGGCGCCAGGATGTGTAAACTTTGGATGTTGGCACATAATCGCGCCTTAGGAAACGCCTTAGCCCCAAGCCTTAACCCGTTTCGAGCCCGAACGTCCTCGCTAGCGCCGCCTCGGCCCGCGGGCGACCTGCGAGCAACATGTCTCTAAATTTGCCCTCGCCACTCTCTTTACTCCCGCCCGCCTATTATCGACCCTTGAAGTTCAACACACTGGTAGGTAGTGGAAACTAAGGCCTTGTTGGTGTTGCTCGCACGGGAACAGCGTATGACAGCGTGGGCCACAGATGGACCGCACAAGAGGCTGAACGCGCGTAATCACGCTCAACACGAAGGGCGTGGCTTGGCGGGTAACACAGTCGGAGGGTACTTAGCGGGGTGGACGCGCTTGCGGATTCCGTGATAGCTCGAGTGGGCCATGCACGGCCGTGTGCACGCATGGGGAAGCTGATCAGGGCTCGCATGAGGGCTCAGCGCAAGTGCAAGCAGCTCAAGACGGACATCACCACTCATACGTCCCTCATACGCAATCAAGAGCGTGTCGCAGCCCGCCGGGCCAAGCACGTCGTACAGGAGGCCGCGAAGGCGGAGCGTCTGCGCGCGGAAGTCGCGCAGAAGCAGAACGCGCTCTACAAGCTTCATTCCCGCCTAAGCGACCTCGAAGGTCGAAGGTTCGCGAAGGCCCGCAATGTGAGTCCATACGACCCATTCTCGCACTTCAGCCCGGTCTCGCACGTCTCTCATTTGGTGCTGATCGCTCGTTGCAGGGCGCATCCCCGTCGCAGCCGTCCCTTATCAGTCGCATGGCACGACGCGGTGAACGGTCCTCCAGCAAGACCAACCCCCAGAGCACACCAGATGTCGGGGTCTATGTCTACGGGACATCGACGT
>NW_007360330.1:960487-975828 GCF_000271585.1 Trametes versicolor FP-101664 SS1 | reverse complement strand
TCGAGTGGGCCATGCACGGCCGTGTGCACGCATGGGGAAGCTGATCAGGGCTCGCATGAGGGCTCAGCGCAAGTGCAAGCAGCTCAAGACGGACATCACCACTCATACGTCCCTCATACGCAATCAAGAGCGTGTCGCAGCCCGCCGGGCCAAGCACGTCGTACAGGAGGCCGCGAAGGCGGAGCGTCTGCGCGCGGAAGTCGCGCAGAAGCAGAACGCGCTCTACAAGCTTCATTCCCGCCTAAGCGACCTCGAAGGTCGAAGGTTCGCGAAGGCCCGCAATGTGAGTCCATACGACCCATTCTCGCACTTCAGCCCGGTCTCGCACGTCTCTCATTTGGTGCTGATCGCTCGTTGCAGGGCGCATCCCCGTCGCAGCCGTCCCTTATCAGTCGCATGGCACGACGCGGTGAACGGTCCTCCAGCAAGACCAACCCCCAGAGCACACCAGATGTCGGGGTCTATGTCTACGGGACATCGACGTCTGCGTCTGCGTCCGGGTCCGGGTCCGGGTCTGGCCCGTCTGCTCCCGCCTCCGCTTCCTCTTCCCGCCCGTCTTCGCCCGCCAACGCGTCCGCCTCCCGCCCGTCTTCCCCTCGCTCGAAAATGACAATAACGCTCATATTTCCGCACATCGATTAGCGATGGTGCAGTTACCGTGTTCCGTCTTGCTCACTGACACCGCATTTGACAGGACGTCATCCAGAGGGTCCGTTGGCGACCGCGCTGGTCAGTCAGTGGTGAGCGCTCGAGCATATGCACACTCCACAACCGTCCTAGCACTCGTAATCAATGCATGTATGTTTGTTCCGGCCATCCGCGGGACCCGGCGTGCCAACCTCTTGCATGTGAATATGAGCCGTAGCATCTAGCGGACCGAGTCTCCGCATAGGCGGCTCCGTCCGGTGATCTCTCCCATCTACTGATCTGCCTCATCCTCTAGGAAGCCCGTCACCGTCCTGCACTTGTGCATGCCAAATCCCCCTATCTTGAGGCCCCGCTTTGCTCTGCTCTCCTGCGACTCCGTAGACGGTGGAGCATCTCAACGTACTTGTTTGGTCCCGAAGTATTAGGTCTCTTCCCGCTCTCCCTTGTCGTGTTCCCTCTTCCCTCAATTGCAACCCATGTCCTCTCCATCTGAGCAAGAACGCCCGGGTCAATCAAGCCATGGTCAAGGTCAAGGTCAAGGTCAAGGTCAAGGTCAAGGTCAAGGTCGTGGTCGCGGTCGTGGTCGTGGTCGAACCAAGGTCAGCGACTCGACGCGCCGACGCCGGAAGCAAGATCATGAATATGAAGAATTGGTCGGGCAGACTTTGCGGACACAGCAGACGATGGCCGAAATGGAGCGTGCAGTCACTGAGCTTACACTAGACCCTCTCTCGAGGAGCTCAACAGCGATTCCCAAGTCTACTCCGTCAAATCATGACAACTCGTCCCCCAGAAGCCATCCGCAGCACCCTCCACACAGCGGCCGGTACCAGAATCCTGAGGAGCCTCCGCAGCGAACCATGGGGTTTTCAGCGGACGACGGGGATCAGCAGCTCTTGGCTTACGACTTGCGCAATCTCCGCGATGTGCACCGGTCCCTCAGAGACATCCGTCTTTCCCTTCCTCTGATCGGTCAATCCCTCGTTTTTATTCGCGATCCACGGATTGAAGGGGAGTACGTCCGGCGGACCTTTCGCGAGCCCATTATCTCTGCCAACTCTGGCGTTCATGCGCTCGATCCCCATGACGATCACAACACCAGAGTCCTCAACTTCGAGGACCAGCTCGTTCATGCGCTCGGCCTTTTGACCACGCCCCCACCTGTGCCAAACGAGGAAGTTCAACAGCTACGACAGAAGATGCTCAATGACGTCACTTGCGATCTCGCAAGCCTTGAGACGTTGAAGGAGGATGAGTGGTATAGGCAGCGGAGTTCCATACCTCCAGTACAGCACCAAGCCCATGAGATCAACACAGGTATGATTGTCACTACTTGGCCTCACTGTATAGTCAATTAACTTCCATTTGCGTTTCTTTTAGATGACTTGTTCATGTCCAGCATCAGCATGTGGTCGTTGAGGGAGGTCGTAATCCACTCTGTTTCTATCGTCGCCCTGGTCATGTATCTGCTGGAAGGTCTATCACGCCGCGCCACGGAAGTTCTCATCGCTGGGCTTCGAGCCATCGTCGCCATCACCCTGAAGTATGCTCGAAATGCAGACACCCTCACTACTCAAGATAATCTCCTCCTTGCCGACATCGCTCGCGATCCTCGTACCGTCATGCGCCGCTACAAGCTGGAACCCGTCTTGGACACCTATGTCTGTTGCCCCGATTGCTTCGCCATCTATTCCCCAAACACCTCACCGAAGACTTGCGTCGACACTGCTCCCGGGAGCACCCCATGCGGCTGCGAGCTATTCCGAACACGACAGATTCGAGGGGGTTTTCACACCTCTTCCAAAAGGGACTATCTCCATCAACCCATGGCTCATTGGCTCGCTCGTCTGGTGCACAGGGAGGGTATAGAGGACTTGCTCCAGATCCCCGACCTCCAGAAGATCCTTTCCAAAAACCCACCAACCGTAGCCGCAGACTTCTGGGATGGAGCCGCCATCCGCTCCTTCCTGGGTCCTGACGGTCGCAAACTCTTCATCGACGCGCCGCAGGACGAGACGAGACTGGTCTTCAGTTTAGCCATGGACGGATTCAACCCCTTCCAGTCAAAGACGGCGAAGCAAAAGGTCACAAGTACTGCGATCTACATGGTCTGCCTTAACCTCCCCCCGCATCTGCGATATCTACCCGAGAACATGTATCTCGTTGGCGTGATACCTGGCCCCACGAAGCCTTCGCTGACCCAGATCAACCACTTCCTCCGCCTTCTCGTCGATGATCTTCTGCAATTCTGGACATCCGGCGTTCGGTTCTCTCGCACTTGGAAATACCGCTTCGGACGCCTTTTCCGAGCCGCGCTCATCCCTCTCGTTTGCGACATTCTTGCGGCACGCCAGACCATCGGACTGGGATCTCACTCCTCCACCTTCTTCTGCAGTTTCTGCTATCTGCGGCTCGACGAGATCGAGAACTTCGACCCGTTGACATGGCCTCCGCGGGAGATTCACGAGCACAGGGCTCGCGCTGAAGCATGGCGTAACGCGCCTACGGCCCTGGAGCAAGAGGACCTCTTCGAGTGTCATGGAATTCGATGGTCGGAGCTGCTCCGCCTTCCTTACTGGGATCCTATCCATTTCACCGTGGTCGATTCGATGCACAACCTATATCTCGGTCTTCTCCAGACACATTGTCGCGACATCTGGGGCATCAGCGTGGACCTGGATGACGGCGACGCTACTGCTCATCCAACGAAGAAACCACCCCAGTTTCCATCTTCTGCTGACTGGCAGAAGGGCCTCCACGCGCTTCACCACGGAACTTTGGCAGAACTCATGAAGTGCAAGAAGGCGGTGCTATGGCATTTGTGCGATCAGCGTGAGCTGAGACGTGCTGGTGCGATCAAACAGCTGGCAAAAGAGCTAGACAAATGGGTATGTCGGAAATGTCTTGCGACAACGAGTGTATGTGTTGACGTCGTACGGTTATCAGAGGAAAAGGCAAGGTCTTCCGCAGCGCCAACCTGCTCCCGCGCATCTGCCATCACAAGATCGCGCACCGTCCGTGCCTGGTGCGCAACAAGGCGACACGGCACCAGGAAAGAACGAGCTGCTACAAGTATTAATCGAGAAAGCCAAAGCAAGTTTGGGCAATGCGAAGAAGCCGTCTACGCTCAAAAATTATAAGAAGGCCGTTCTCAGCGGACTCTGTGAGCAGCTCGGTCTAGGGTTCCCAGACAAACCCTCGCAAGCGGACCTTATCGATGTACTCTGGAAATCTCGAGGTGCCGTGAGTATATATTTCGCCCTTATGTAGTACGCCCTTTATCTTACAACGGTTACGCATAGATGCCCTCATCAAGTGGAATGCCCGCGTCTGTACCTCCCGGGCACTCTACAACGGTAAGATGGTATATACTACATAAGAAAATTGTTGACAACGATGTATATATTTTAGACCGACGTTCCAGACGTCCAGGCCAACGGGCCACTCGACGCAGGGAACCGATCCACACATGCTCTCGGCCAGCAGGCGCTCGAAGCCTTCCGTTCGGTCAGGAGTAACATGGAACTCCCAAGCTGGGTCAGCCCTGCTCCCAACGGATTTGGTACGACGCAGCAAGGAAAACTGAGCGCAGCGCAGTGGCACACAACTTGTACGGTGGTACTGCCCGTGGCCCTAACAGCACTTTGGAGCCCGCAGGGAGGTAGGAAATTGGAGATGCTTCGCAACTTCATGGACCTCGTCTCCGCAGTTGTCATCGCAAGCCTCTTGGAGATAACGCCAGAGCACATACGCTTATATGAGGAGTACATGCGACATTACTTGGTGGTCATGAAACGGCTCTACAAGGAGGCGACGATCAAGCCGAATCATCACTATGCGCTGCATCTCCCCGACTTCATGCGCTTGTTTGCGCCGGTGCATTCATGGAGGTCGTTTGCTTTCGAAAGGTATAACTACATGCTCCAGAGCATCAACACCAATCTCACATTCGGTACTGAGCATTTCCCCCTCCCGGCGACAACCTCACTCACCATTGATCTCGCAGGGGAGCTTGAGGCTACATTCATGAAAACGAGCTGCAGAGCTTCCAACCTTCGTCCCCTTCTCCAGGACAGTCAGCTCCGCCCCTTTCTTCAAGAGTTCCTCCAGGCGCTAGACCGGAAGTCAGGTGAAGACAAACGTGGCCTCAGACTGGACGCCATACTACGCGGTGGCGTGCAATCGAGCGCTGCTGTGTTGCCGCCGCCGGACCCAACCCTGCGTCTCAGCCGCCTGGACGATGCGACATATATCGCGCTACTCATGAAACTCAACGCCGAATCAGTCTCTACGCCTTACGTCAACAGTGCGCACAATCCTCCACCCTCGGGCAGTCTGCGGCTCCCTCACTCGGCTCAGCTCTACCTAAAGACCTTCATTCGTGGAATATTCTACCACGTCGCCCATTCCTCCTCTCGAGACAGCAACATCCTCTTCACTCTACCGACCTTCGCATCGCCCTGCGTCGGCTGCATAGTCAACATATTCTCCCATTCCAGACCGACATCCGACGGCACACGTACGGAGCTCTTCCTCCTGGTCCGCAGATATCGCGAGCTCACGCCGGAAGACGCTGTCCACGACCTCTTCCGCCAATTTCCAGTCGCTGGTGGTAGATTAGTCTATGATGCTGAAGAAGACAGATGTCTTATCCGACCTTGCGACGTCGTCTGTCACGTCGCCCACACAAAGGTCGAAGTCGCCGACATCGCGAGCGCATGTAGACATATCCTACCACTGGATAGGGTGAGTCTCATACGGCGCCCCTATATCCCACGCTGACATTGAGCACCAGATGCTCCGCTTCGTGGACACAGGAGATATTGATACGGGTGATACTAATGAGGAGTACAGAGATGACGTGTAGTACGATACCGGTAGAGTACGTCAGAGACCGCGAGCGATGCCATGCGTCTTGCATTCCGTCATGCCGACTAATCTCGCAAAACGCGTTAGCGATACGCACTGTAGGCAGAAGACGCATTACTGACCTCAGGATGCGTCCGGTGCTTGCTTCTCGTCTTTGCGTTTGCGGCTCCTGTAAGTACTGAACGTATGCCTAGTGACCCAGCTCGGCTCCGCCTTTTCACGAAACCAAAGGACGCGGTCGTGTAGTAGAGGATGCGTGTCACCCTCCGTAGCAGCCTGCCACCCATCTCGCCAAAGCCAGCTTTGGACGTTCCCGGTCACGGTGTGAGTATGGAGAAACAGGTCTCCCAACGCTCCCACCACATCGAGAGGGTGTGTTATCGCATACGGTGCCCATGTGTGCTGCCAACGCGTGTAACCGTCTTGTGTTCCTGCACGAAAAGGCCGCTGGTCCCTGATAGGAATCAAAGCAGTCGGTGACCGTGGCGGGGAAACACCCGAAGTAGACGAATTTTCTGGTGGTGGCGAGGACGCGATCAATGCGGGTACCGACGAAGTTACAAGATCCTGCGAAGCGGGCTCGCCGGATGGACCCCCAAAAGCTCGCTCAGTGCTGTAATATGTGCCGGATGACGAGCAGCGCGCAAGATTGGTATCGTCAGTCGTGGTGCGGGTGGAGGCGCATGCGGGAGGTTGAGCTGACATCGAATCAGCGGTTTCTCCCTCATTGTCGGCACAGCCGACGGGACGCCGTGGGGAGCGACTGTGGCTCTCAAGCTGCGCGCCGGTGCTAGCCTGTCCTATACCAGCGATGGTGGGAGAAGCAGGAACTGTCCCCGTGTGCATAGACAAGGGTAATGTGGCACCCAATGTCTGCGTCTCGTTTGATGACATCGCCTCGTCCGTGGACGCGAGGTTGTGATCACGCCTGACGTTCGAGACTTCCACGGAGGGCGGGACCGTCTCGATGACGAAGCGGAGGGGCCGTGGGGATGTCCGCGTCCGATGGGTCCGATTCGTGAAGGGGGTGAGAGAGGGTGACGGATGCGTAGGAGTAAAGGGCAAGGTAGAACCGCTCGGAAGCAAAGTGGAGCTTGGAGTATTCGGGCGGAGGGGAATGGAGGGTATGGGTATGGGTATGGATAGGGGCTGGGGCTGGGGTAGGGGTAGGGGCTGGAGTAGGGGTAGGGGCTGGGGTAGGGGTAGGGGCTGGGGTAGGGCATCGATCGGCCCAATCGTCTCTTGCGATGAACGGAGCAAGGGCGCGTCTTCAGGACGGTTGAACCATGCAGTAGATTCTGCCGCATGCGAGAATGAGCTGCGACCAGGTATAGGGGGATGCGATTCTGGGGGAAGACCCGAGTGTTGCAAAGCGGAAGAAGATGTCGGGACGGATGACAATGGAGCGGCTTCCTGCACAGGTTCGGGAGAAATCGCCGCGTCCGCAGGGAGGGGAGGTGAATCAAGCTGCGACTCGGCGGACACGCCATGCCCGTCGCAGTCGTGATGCTCTTCATCCATGATCCAATGTGACGCGCGGCGGCCTTCATTACTCGGCGGGAACGAGTCGGAAGACCAGGGAAGACCAGGCCACGAAGCCTTGACCAGCATCCCTACAGCTGGCGAGGGCGAGCGGGCAAGTATCTCTGTGGGCGAGGGGGATCGAAGGGGGTGCTGTATACACTCGATGATGCAGTCCACGTCGTTGCAGGTGCCAGGATGAAGGAAAAGATGAGGTCATATGAATAAGATACATCACTCAGATGGACGTACCGTTAATGAAATTACTCCAGGATCCCGGCGAGCTGGTGTTTGGAAGGCCGCGACTCTCTCACTCCGAACGATGGAAGCGTCTCCCGTTTCATCGATGGGCTCGGAAGTATCGTTGCCTGTCTTGTGTGCATCGGCGCCGTCCGCAGGGCTGCCCATATCTCTAATACCATGCGTTGGAAGTCAGAGCATGAACGAGTGTGACAAGGAGGTGCCTTACCTTGCGGGTGACCCTGTGCTCGTATGCGTGCCCTTCGACTGAGCCACCTCGCTTCGAAGCCTGATTGAGAACCGCCTCCGATTGAGATGACGTTTCTGCCCGGACGATATGGAAGTTAAGTAGCCACTACCACCAGCACGGACAACCAGGCGCACCTTCCATTGCCTCCGGAAGTCATCATCGGACGGACTTGCCAAGTTCACGCTAATGGCACGATTGCGGCGAGCCATGAGGAGCGAAATACCTTGTAGGGATGGTCTCGATAAGTCTTCGGGGTGGGAGGAGTTGGGGGTGAACAAGACAGCTCTTCCTTCAATCCAGTCCATGATGCGCCATATAAATAAGTGGGCGTAGCGAAAGACACATTTGACTGAGCAGGAGTAGAAGAGACTTCCAAAGCAAATGCGCCGGGTCAAGGAGGCCAAACGCCAATATGTCCCCCATGCGCCACCGGCCCGGCCGGGAAGAGCCGGCCCATGAACGAGCAACCAAAGGGGTGGACAACTCCAACTGTTTCAATTTCGATCAGCCGGGACCTGAGGCTGTATGTACATTCCATTGATCGTTGAATGGGAAACTATTGTCCTACTGCAGAGTATACCGAGTAAATCACGTCCATGACAAACTGCTCTAGGCCGGGAAACATCCAGACCAGCGCGCGAACGACGAACAAGATGACCTCGACAACGATGGATCGAGGTCGTGCCGGAATGCCAACCTCGCCAGCTGGGTCCTGTATCATAATCATAAGCTGAATATTTCAAATAAGACATTACGACATACCCTATCACCTAATCCGCGCACCAGTGGATACGACAGATGCGCTGAGATTGATATTGAGACCTCAACAGTGATGGTTTGTATGAGACGTACTCACCGGCGTCATATGCAAGGAACATTATAATGAGGGAGCCCACGACAAAGGCATATCTTGGAGCACATGTTGATCTAGACCTTGCCGTAGAGTGCACTGTGCGATCGACAAGAGTACCATATATCGCATTAGGATTGCCGGGAGCCACCGCAGACACACTAGACTCGGGGTCGGCACATTCAAAATCGTCTTCTGGATCTCGGAGATCTTCAGAGGTTGCCCTGAGCGGCGAGAATTCCATCTGGCTGGAGGCTACTGTTGTCGCAGTTTGTACATCTTCAGAGGTTGCCCCGGAAGACGGAGACTCGATCCGACTGAAAGCTATGTTGGCCATCATAAGTG
Organism: Trametes versicolor FP-101664 SS1; assembly: GCF_000271585.1. Lineage (NCBI taxonomy): Eukaryota > Fungi > Basidiomycota > Agaricomycetes > Polyporales > Polyporaceae > Trametes > Trametes versicolor. Next base: position 967,105 of record NW_007360330.1, on the reverse strand, counting down.
CACTTGATCGTCTAGAGAGATCATGTGCGCACCTGGATTCTTGGCCCATATCCTGATCTTCGTCTCTTTGCCACGTTCTGAGGTTCCCGTCGCGATGTACGACACATTACCATCGACCACGATATAAGCCTGTGCAACGCAGATTATAAGTAAGACGTGATATGGAATGTAGCGGGGAATCTTACGACCGCTTGCACAATCTCCTCGCCTGAGCAAATATTAGTGGTAGTGTTGACGGGGTTACCTAAGACCAACAAACCTGGATGATGTAAAACTTGAATAAGGGACGCGTCGTCCTCGTCGACAATGCTAACGTCTCCACATGCGCTGCCAAATAGAAGCGCGTCGCCGTCGTGAATGAAGCAGACTGGTAGAGGGATATTCTCGCCGAGTCGGACGCTATATTGCTGCACTCTTCTCTGGTGATCAATCCTGTAGCGGTCGAAGCCATCAACTAGATTGCAAACCACTATGGACCTGTGGTCGGGCGACAACGCTGATCGTCCACTAACCCGAGATTAGCCGCACCATCGTTTGACAAATGAATATTGACTCACATACGCGTTTCCGCGGGTATGCGCCACTTGATGGTGCATGTTTCGACGTCCCAGCAGCTGCGACCTGGTCGGAAGTGCGCCTCGGAAAAATCGGAGAAGTGCTCACATCATCCCGGCGTAGACGTACGATCCAATGAGTGCCCGCCCGTTTTCGATGAAATGTAGAGAGCACGGCGAGAGCTCGCGATCAATCTCGTCGTGGACCGGAGCAGGCAGGCCTCGAACACCGAAGGTAACTGAGAATTTGGTGAGCTGCAAATCGCCACATACCGCCATATAAAATGCTCACCATCAGACATCCGGATGAGTAGCGCGACATCATTACCGATAGCAGCGGCTAGTGTGTCGCCTGCGAGATCATATTCGAGGGCTTCAACCGGGCCTGCCAGGTCCGTATCAAGTCGTACTCCCATGAGAACGTCCTGCGAGAGACAGGTATCATAAGCATTGTGGACCATAGTTTCGACGACTAGAGAGAGGCGACCTTCTTGAGACGGTACATCAATATAGTGCCGTTGCCATATCCGACAAAGAGAGTGGACGCCTCCGTCGGATGCCAACAGAGAGCCGTAATGGGGACATGCGAGTGGATGGTGGCTTCCTCCATGAACTCATCTTCCCGATTAAGTATAGTGAGACTACCGTCGTCGCCACCGGCCGCAAGCCACTGTCCCGCGGGGCTGAACTGTAAGCAGTTAATTGAGTCTTTGAATATTCCGATGGTGCGGAGAGGCAGGTAGTCAGTAGAAGTCTCGTGATTCTGCATCGAATGCCAATAATCGAGCGTGAAGAGCAGCTTTCCAGAATAAAGCGGAGGAGGTAGTACCAGCTAGTAGGCAGTACTAGTGTAGTAGTAGTAGTATGCGGCAGACGCGCCACTGGCCTCAACTTGACACTGGTCACTACATGTAATTTGAGTCTCCGGCTATCTCCGATGTCAAGCGCCCGTGGGCGATCCTATATATTATCGCCATATCATTACGCTTCAAGCTTTTGAAGGCTCGTTCACTGGTTCAGCGTTCACCAGCGACCCACTCTCTACGTTCATCCTTGCGAACCTGCTTGGCGACTCGACACTTACAACGAGCGTTGCCTCCGACGCGAGTATCGCCAGCCCCTTTGCTATAAGCCATGGGGAGACTCATTCCATTCGATGATTACCTCTCCCACCATAGCGGCTACAGCTTAAGCAGCGTTCATAGGAACCAAAACCCTGCGCTAAGACTTCCTCCAGCTCAGGGTACGTAAGCAGTCGACCAGGATCCGGTGAGTCCTTCAGAGAGCACCATAATCACGGGCTCATCAACCTCTCGGCGGCGCACACCTGTCCACCATAAGGTGACCATAGCCTGATTTGCGGCGTACTACGAAAACCTTTTCCTTTCCACCCGCATGTCTCCTCTGCGTTGCCCTTGTGGGGATACCCTCAACGCGTCGAGATCGACTCAGGCATTGCCCGGAAGGTACAGCATTACGATCTATGCCCCATGCCTAAATTGCGCTTTGCAAAGCTTCCGCGAAGTCCCCTTACCCAGGTCACAGCCATCAGAGTCATGAAATCTCGCACACGTCATCGCGTAGTAGCTCTGAAGACATCCAATGAATTCGTTCTCACTATCAAACGACTACACCACGCATCCTCATGACATTCGTACAGCGGCATCAATTCCTGACATCCAACATCGAAGGTTAGCAGTCTGCTGCACTCCTGGTTTCACTGACGCAGTGAGCTGATCTCTCGTAACGCATCCTTCTCTTGCGGCGCTTTGTCTCATAGAACGTCCTATTTGGGGACACGTTACCTTTGGCGACTCCGTCTCTTTGGTGGCCTCCGTCTCTTTGGTGGCTTGGCCTCGTCTCTAGTCGCCGCGGCCCTGTTTGCTCGTGGTGGTATGCATTTCGCAAGTAGCGACACATCCGCTCTCGTCGCGTCGTCGCGCATGCGACCTCTTTCTCTGGTGGCGCGTTTTGGCCTCGGCGGTGGTGTTGTCAGTAGATGTGCCTGGTTAAGGCGGATATATTAAGTTAGCACGGAGGGTGCATGTCATCGGCGCGGGAGTGTTCTGGTAGTGATGTCGCGGTTCGGGATCTTGAGTATTTGCGCGCGAAGCTTCTCGCCTTCCCATATCAATCCGAAGGTGGTGACATCCGTGTTCACGTCAGCGCTCTGCATCGTTGATTCATCTATTATAATCAGCTTTCTGTGAAGGGCAAACATCTTGGCGGGAAAACGGCGTTAACCAAGACCCTGATCAGCGACTGTCCAAAGAGAGGATGACGATATGGTTTGTATCCGCATCCGCATTCAAAACTTCCAAACTAGATTGAAGTTATAACTTCCTCGCGAAGTGGTCAAAGACTAAAAGGAAACAGGACTATCAGCAATCAAGAGTGTATGCACATTAACATCCCTCATTTTGTAAAGCGTTTGTAGGCATACCTACCGCAAAGGCCTTGGGCCGCGGATGACAGTATATATCCTCCTGTTTCACGCAGACATACGCAGATACAACCTCTGTTAATCATGGCAGGCGCCACTAACGAACCGACTCAAGAACACATCCAGAAGTTAAACGAGGAGGTTCACAGGATCTGTGATGAGGGAAATTGGGAGCTATTATCGTAAGCATCAATTGCAGACCAAGGGATCGCGCACTGATAATACAGGACAGCTACTTCGCGAGCTTGGACAGCGGTGAAGACGAGAGATCCTGGCGTAAGACTGTGCTGGCTATTGTCAAGAAGAATGGATCCGACATACGTAGGCGCGCTCTAGTTGAGATTCGACGTGAAACAAGGACAATCAGGGAGGAAGGGGAATTGGCGACATTAGGCCATGACGTCCGGCGTGCTAGGAAGTCGAATCGCTACCTCTCCGAAGAGTTCCAGGAGGTAAGCCGCCTCGCTCAGCAGCTAGTCAATTATCAAAACTTATAACAAACAGGCACGCGAGTACTATGAGCATAGGGGAACGCAGCTGCCACCCGACATTCACTCCGCCTGCGCGGAACGTATCGCCTTCATCGAAAGTCTTATGTCCACGGTCAAGCAACAAGCGCGGCGCCTGCGAAAGAGCTTTCAGCAAAGTGTGGACGAGATTTTGGACATAGCATTGGACGAGGTACGTGGAACATATACGCACCCTGGCACACTCCAACATCGCATCCGATGCAGGACCGATTGGAGGAAGTCTTGGCGCCCCTCAAGACTCAAGAGCGCAACCGCCTCCACAAGCTCGCAATCACCCCTCTGATAGAGCGTCTGCGAAGTGTTCGCTTGAAGCGGACTCGCATGCAGCGTAAGGCTTCCAGGGTGACGGCATCCCTGAATGGGGCGACGTCAGCAGAGCGCACTTGTGCTTTGGTGGAGCTGCGAGCATTGTACAAGAGCGCCCTAGTCGAGGGCTGGGAGCAGGATGATGCCCTCGGAGATATAGAGGTGAGTGTCATTCTAGTGATTTGTAGCAACCGGCTCTCATAAAGAGATAGCTTTTACTCATCAAGAGCGAGGGGGGTCCGGTCTTGATGCGCAAGTCGAACGGCGACACTGTGAACGCGGTGCAGTTTTTGGAGGGTCTGGATGCTGCTGCCGGTATCCAATCTCGCTTGGAAGATTTGGAGGAGGTATGAACAATCTACTCAGCATATCATCAGCAGGAATGATATATTGACTTGGAAAATGGCAGGAACAAATCATGGTCAAAGCATGCGTTCGGGCTTTAATGATGCTGATGCACAAGGCAGAGGGCGAATCAGAGCTGTAGACACTCGTTGTGTTACGTTCTGGAGTGTATGCGTGTGTATATACGCTCGCGGGTAGATTGAATGAGCTTGGTATGCGGACAGGCTGCTGACTGCCTGCAGGAAGCGCTCGTCTTGCAACAGGATACCGCCGGCGAAGGTCTTGATGTGCGATATCAGACCATGACGCTGACGCTATCATACCACTCACTATTGAAGAAGCGGGAGTTCAAGGTCGAGCGAGCCTGAGGTCGGAATGAGCGGATAGTACTGGGTACGTATACATGCCATACTATGCCACGTACCTGCTTCAGCACCATCATCACGAACGCTCCCAGGACCGAGAGCGGCTCACCTTCTTGCAATGGTCAGTGGGCCATCGCCCCTTGCGCAGTTCACGGAGAATCGCTGGGAAATCCTGCTCAGTGCATCGCTGCCAGCGCTGCTCGCCCACTCACTTCCGGCTGAGAGCCCGCTGTACGCGCGCGTACGAGTTCTTCGACACCATCTCCATTTGTACGTCTGGCGCGGCCTCGGCCAGCGGATGTACTGTAACGGGCGACAGTGCGGTGTCGATGTCCGCTAACAATAGGAGCATCGCTGCGCACCCGGTGCTCCTCCACCCACAGAACTCTCGCTTCCGCCTTCTCTACGGTGTGCTCGTCCACGAGCAACACGATATCGCGGTCCTCGTCGCACACAGCACTGAAAAAGCGCGCCAGGTCGTAGGTACGGGTCCGATGTTGAGTTTGTTGAGCAGGCCGAGCTTGAGGCTGCCTGGGCATGGCTCAAGGGCGACGGTGCGCCACCGAACACGGGGGGGAATGTTGATATGATGTATTAGCCCCCGTTGGAGCCAAGTCCACCAAGCCTTCCGCACGGAGTCGAAGTGCGTTCACGGGCGGGGACCTGCCGCGCGGGACCGTCTTGGTCGTGGACAGCTGCGACGACGCGGAGACGTGCGCGGAGCCGAGCGTGTGTATTCGGGGTACGTGTAGGAGTGGCGGTGCAAGACTGCTACGGAGCGGAGGCTGTCGTTGTGGAGCTTCTGCAGATCCGCACTACTTCAATGTCTTAAGTGGTCAGACACGAGAACGCGAGGTACAGAGCATAGCATACTGGGATCTTAGCTCACCTGGGTTGTGTTTGACTCTGACTGCCTCGTTTGAGAACCCTGCACAACCTCTCCAGGACCCTCTGCATCGCTCCGTCATCCCGCCCGGCAGCCCAGTAGCCCATCTTCACCTACTCGCTCTTATCGAGATACATTGCGTGCTTATCCATGTTAGATCGGGGGTGTACGCCCGAAAGTGAGTTGCTCATCAATCTCGAGCACAGTATAGCAGAGCGGTGGCAGTCTGAAGCCGTTAGGGTGAGACGATGGAAGACAGAAGACGCTGACAGCAAACGAGAAAGGCACGTAACGGTCTATCCCGAAGTGTCGACCAGATGGCAGAGCAGAACGGTCCACCGATTGAAAACGGTGGAGACCCACCCAATGAGAGAGTTCCTGCAAAAGAGGTTAGCGTACTCAAAAGAGAAAGGTCGTGAGGGCGTGCCTACTTGAGATGAAGGACGTTACTTCTAGTCAAGTAACATGCACTCACCCAGAACGAACTGACGGGGCGGGGACGGCTGGCTGACGGGGCGAAGATGCGCCGGGGGTGTCCGGCGAGGAGCATCGCAGGAACTCGTTGAAGAGGAGGAGACGAGGAGGCAAGGACGAGGCGGCATTAAATTGAGGCCCGGCGGGCGGTACAGAGATACAGTTGCTAGACTCTAAACCAAGATACGAAGAAGACGGCAGGAGGCGACGTGGTCAATCGAAGCCGATGGCGGTGGGTAGCGGAGGGACCCTTCGTTTCCCGCGATATTGTGCATGATGAGCGACATATTGAAGGATGAACCTGCGGCGCATCAAGTTAGCGGGACGTCGTCGGGACGGCGTTGAACACATGGACTGGGGTACTCACTTGCGAACAGCTCGTTTGGCCGCCTCGGAAGGCCCATGCCCGCCCATGTCGAGAACGAGGTAACGCGCGCCGGAGCGCATGACGACGATCTCGGCGCAGACCGATGCGTGGGGCACAAGACGAGATATGGCTGCGTTCGGGGGCAGGTCGGGCCTCTCCTGGAAGGCGACGAGAAAGTCGATTTGGGTGTGCCGGCCGCCGCCGTCGACGCGGACGCGGCACTCGTGGATGGGATACATAGTTCCGAGGATGGTTTCGAACAAAGGGAAACGTTTGGAGAGCGAGTTTTCGACCGGGGGAAGATCGTGAGGACCTCGGTCTGCACGGGCTCCACGGATGAGGAGGCAA
>NW_007360330.1:954640-958866 GCF_000271585.1 Trametes versicolor FP-101664 SS1 | reverse complement strand
TCAAGAGCGTGTCGCAGCCCGCCCGGGCCAAGCACGTCGTACAGGAGGCCGCGAAGGCGGAGCGTCTGCGCGCGGAAGTCGCGCAGAAGCAGAACGCGCTCTACAAGCTTCATTCCCGCCTAAGCGACCTCGAAGGTCGAAGGTTCGCGAAGGCCCGCAATGTGAGTCCATACGACCCATTCTCGCACTTCAGCCCGGTCTCGCACGTCTCTCATTTGGTGCTGATCGCTCGTTGCAGGGCGCATCCCCGTCGCAGCCGTCCCTTATCAGTCGCATGGCACGACGCGGTGAACGGTCCTCCAGCAAGACCAACCCCCAGAGCACACCAGATGTCGGGGTCTATGTCTACGGGACATCGACGTCTGCGTCTGCGTCCGGGTCCGGGTCCGGGTCTGGCCCGTCTGCTCCCGCCTCCGCTTCCTCTTCCCGCCCGTCTTCGCCCGCCAACGCGTCCGCCTCCCGCCCGTCTTCCCCTCGCTCGAAAACGACAATAACGCTCATCTTTCCGCACACCGATTAGCGATGGTGCGCGCTCGATGCCCTGGAGTTACCGTGTTCCGTCATGCTCACTGACGCCGCATTTGACAGGACGTCAAGAGGGGCCGTCGGCGACCGCGCTGGTCAGCCAGCGGTGAGCTCCACAACATATGCGTACGTCCTAGCACTCGTAATCAATGAATGTATGTTTGTTCCGGCCATCGGTGGGACCTGGCGTGCCAGCCTCTGACACTTGAACCGTGCTTGCATGGATAGGCGGTTGAGCTGTAGTGGACGGTCCGCATTCTCCCTTCAAAAAATCATTAAGTCGTGGTCTACGTATGGGTGCTTCCCAGGGTCTAGCCATACGCGTGTCCTCTGGCCGAATGTATCTAGGCGCGGATAACGTGACAATTCCACGAGGACGCGCGAGTGGCACAACCTATAAAGGGACGCGGAATGCATGTTTACGAACCCTCCTGAGGCACTGCTTGTTCTCCTCTCCCCTGGTCATGCCGTCTTCGCTTGGGAAACAACGCGAGGAGTTCAGAATAGTCGAGGGGGGCGATATGGTTTGCACATCCCCCACTTTACATCCACCCTTTCATCATTCGCCGTCAGGATACCCCCGAGGATGTTCTCGATCCCTTTGATTTGGCCGACGCACCCCGTCCAGTACGTGCCCACAGCCCTCCACTTGTTCACTCCAGCCAATAGATAATTATCAAGTGCGGGCCTCTTCGATCAGTCATCGTGCCCATTGGGCGGGCTCTTAAACCGACGGTGAGTACTGCTTTCTTTGTGTGGTGGTATAGGCAATGATATGTTCTCATTCAAAACAGCTTACCTTCAACGACGTTTATCGTCCATCCTCAAGGAATGCGACTCACAGAGCCCTCATAACGGAGTGTACTCTCACTCAGCGAGACGCCACCCGCGGCAGCCCAGTGAACGATGTCGCGGTCGCATTGGTGCGTCTCATGTCGTAGTCTAGGCTTGAGCTTACCACGGCTCTCCGTAGGTCTGCCCCTCGTCTGAAGACGGCACCTTCCATGCTAGGTTCCTCATCAGCCAGCAGAAGTTTCTTGAACTCTTGACCGATGCGGTCCAATGTGCGTTGAGGCATTCGTCAGAAACTACATCGCCACGGGCGTGCTAATTCGATCTCACAGGGCATCTCAGGGCCGACACGTCGTCTTTGGATGAGAAGCTTCGCCTGACATATGGAGAGCCCTTGGTAGGTTACTATTGTCTACATTGTCAGCGATTGCTTAACGTATCTGTGGTGTGGGACAGCCACCTGTAGACCTGGTTCACGTGCCTTTACCCCCCGAGCTTACGGCGATGTCGCGCCTCGCTCTGGTCGCCAAACCATCCTTTGTGCATGGTCGTAGGTCTCGGGAAAGTCGCGCTTTGTGCGACTGGTTTTCAGTGCTCTTAGCAATCATCTTGATAGTCATGTCCATCTGGCTTAGGCTGTGCTAGGAATTCCTGACGCACGCTAGTGAATACCACTCTTCCGCATCAATACATCGTCTACCCAGAGTGAGGCTGTCGTGTTTGGTATAGGGCGTGCGGGTGCTCCAAGCTCCATGAACGCAAGAGACTCGCAACGGTCTATCGGTATGGATGCCACTGGAACATGAGGAAGGTTGAATTTTCGGTAAGAACCTTAATTTGGGACATCGACTCGACTGAACACACGCGGGGAAGAGTTCGACCCTCCGCCGCACCGGACTCGACTGTGTTTCGGAGGCCTCGAGCGCACGAGCAGAGTGGCTAGCATCCCTGGAATCAGATTGGGATGCGTGCGCAGCAGCGCAAGCGCCTTGAGGCTTGTATGATGCGCCGCCTTCGCTGACGGTTGTTGCTTATTTGGCGCAGGGCGCTTCCAGCAGACTATTCAGCAGCCATGATCACCGCGATGCGAAAGGACGGATTCCTCGTCCCCGTGCGCCCCAAGTACGAAGAGCCCCGACCTGTGCGCGTTGGGATTGGTTACTCGCTGCAGCGCACACCCCAGTGTGTGGTCCTTCAGGGTGAACTATATATGGGCGCTCTCGCCCGCTACAAAACAAGGTACGACAATTTAGCTCGAGGTAGAGCGTTTGCTATCCGCATGAGGTCTGCGACGGTGAAGTGTTTCAACGCGTTTGTGACAGTGTGCCAGCCAGCGTCGTTTGATACCCGATCAAACCATGCGAGCCTGTGCAACAATAGTAAGTATGTTTTCGATTCACCAGTGAATTCCATGGACGCCAACCTCTCACGACGGTGTTGGCTTAGTTGACAGGTAATTTTTGATGAGTGGGAAATCCGCCATCGAGGCGTTGATCATTGCTGAGTATTCTGTATCCCTGTACTTCGCTACAACGAGGTCGCCCTGCCATGCTCCCGCCTCGGCAAAGTTGTCGCCCTGGATTGTGCGGACACACTTGTTCACCGGAAACGGCATGCCATCGCGCGACGCAACGGGGTAGAAGACGATGTAGGGCGCCGGGAACTTGTTGAGCATGCCGTCGAGAGCTTCTATGAGCTGCGAGCCGCGTGTGTAAAAAGACATGACAAATTAGCGATACAGTCTGGTGATCAGACCACGAAAATTGAACCCACATGAAAGCGCCATGCCTGAGATCCTGACTGTTCGACAACGTAATCCATGTAGATCTCCGGGTGCGGGATGCGGCCGCAGCGATAGGGCTCGACGGATAAGGCGGGTGAGGCGGGTGAGGCGGGTGAGGCAAGTGGGCTGGTCATGAGTGGCACGATGCAAGGCAGGCGATCGTCGGCCGGAATCACTATGACGTCGAAAGCAATCATGCCAGAAGTATCCATGAGGTAAAGTTAGCAGAGAAGGGAGAGGGGTCAATATAGGGAAGTAGAGAGGACTATGGCGGCGGCGGGCGGCAAATGGCGTTGAGATTTAAGGACAGGAAGGGAGCGAAAGCGTGTACTTATATACGGCGATCCGCAAAGGGGGGAGGAAGCCATCCACGTCCTGGATATGGGCTGCGCCATCTCGAGAAGCCACGCAGAAACTAGGCCAATGGTGATAAGTTATGTCGCGCGTGAACAGCAACAAAAACTGTCACCTCACGCGGCTACCGCATGGGCGATAACGAGTACTTGTACGGCAAAAAAAGCGTGGAGCAATACGTAAATACTGTACGAGGGCACATGAGCGCCAAGATGAGTCACATACTACTTATGCGTCACTGTGGGGGAAGATCTAGAGGACATGGTCGCCTCAGCAACGCGGTTGCGCGAACCTGTCATCAGCAAACCCGCTACATTGTCCCAAGCGGTCAGGAGAGAATAGGCAAATACAACGAGTGCTAGGACGTACGCATATGTTGTGGAGCTCACCGCTGGCTGACCAGCGCGGTCGCCGACGGCCCCTCTTGACGTCCTGTCAAATGCGGCGTCAGTGAGCATGACGGAACACGGTAACTCCAGGGCATCGAGCGCGCACCATCGCTAATCGGTGTGCGGAAAGATGAGCGTTATTGTCGTTTTCGAGCGAGGGGAAGACGGGCGGGAGGCGGACGCGTTGGCGGGCGAAGACGGGCGGGAAGAGGAAGCGGAGGCGGGAGCAGACGGGCCAGACCCGGACCCGGACCCGGACGCAGACGCAGACGTCGATGTCCCGTAGACATAGACCCCGACATCTGGTGTGCTCTGGGGGTTGGTCTTGCTGGAGGACCGTTCACCGCGTCGTGCCATGCGACTGATAAGGGACGGCTGCGACG
>NW_007360330.1:943300-952727 GCF_000271585.1 Trametes versicolor FP-101664 SS1 | reverse complement strand
CGGCACACCCAAATCGACTTTCTCGTCGCCTTCCAGGAGAGGCCCGACCTGCCCCCGAACGCAGCCATATCTCGTCTTGTGCCCCACGCATCGGTCTGCGCCGAGATCGTCGTCATGCGCTCCGGCGCGCGTTACCTCGTTCTCGACATGGGCGGGCATGGGCCTTCCGAGGCGGCCAAACGAGCTGTTCGCAAGTGAGTACCCCAGTCCATGTGTTCAACGCCGTCCCGACGACGTCCCGCTAACTTGATGCGCCGCAGGTTCATCCTTCAATATGTCGCTCATCATGCACAATATCGCGGGAAACGAAGGGTCCCTCCGCTACCCACCGCCATCGGCTTCGATTGACCACGTCGCCTCCTGCCGTCTTCTTCGTATCTTGGTTTAGAGTCTAGCAACTGTATCTCTGTACCGCCCGCCGGGCCTCAATTTAATGCCGCCTCGTCCTTGCCTCCTCGTCTCCTCTTCAACGAGTTCCTGCGATGCTCCTCGCCGGACACCTCCGGCCGCCCTCGCGACCTAGCCACTGCTGGGTTGCACTCATTTCCTCGAAGCCGCGATCTCCCCGCCAGGTTATCACCATCTTTCGAAAACTGAAGGATCCGCCCTTCGGTGCGCTCCCGGCAACAACGCTTCCTTCAGAGTCGTTTCTGGTTCCAAGGGCATAAGGCGACGTTGCTCTTCGCTCAGTCGCGATGCGCCATTGACCGTCATAGTCGCCGAACTATCTCCTTTATCGTTGACCGTCAATCCCCCTTTCACGTCCTTTACGGTCATTCCTTGCCCTGAGTCAGGTGTTTGTTACCGCATTATCAGTTTGTCTTGTTCTTGCTCCTTAAGTAGGGCGGGGTAGGGCATGCATACTGTACGCTCCCCTGTGTGGACCCACTGTGGACTCGACTGTCTCTCGTCATGTCTATAGCCCCACAATTTGCATGGCAGGCTTATCACCTCAAAATGATGTGAGTGTACGGCGCTGTTGGAGAGCTGGCGGTTGCTGACGATCCTCACAGATACACTGCTCCCGCTAATCTCTATATATCTCTTGCGAAGCGGTTGTACGAGGGGAATCGGTTTGACGGCCAAGACGCTAATCGAAGACGTTGTCAAATTTACTTGGTCGAGGGTGCCAGTCAGCTGTCTACACGTCGTAGGTCCTGTGTCGCTCCACCTATTGCTCTCGTTCATCTCTCTCCATAGTATTCCTGTGTCTCCTCGACCCCGACTTCGGGAACGGCATATTCATCGCTTCTTCCGATCTTACTATGCTTGACCCTACGAAGATCCGCAAGGCGGTGAGTCCTTTATCAATGGCGTACAGCCTATGTTCTCTACGACATGCCCTTACGGTCACGGCTTCAACACCCAGGATTCCGAGACGTTGTTTCTCTCGACCCCCACCTCCCATATCTCCATCGTGTTTCCTTTCGGACGGCTTCGTGACCAGTTCGCGGCCCAAATTGCGGATTGGCTCAGTTCCAATCGCCTAGATTTTTCGACCCACCCTTCTCCGCCGGGAGAAGTAGTCTTCGGCATGGAAATTTTTTCTTTCGCCCTCCTCCTATTCCAGGCCCACGAAGCTGTCATGGTCGTTGCTGAACATGACGTCAACAAGGTCGTCTCTGGGACTGCTGAAGAGCTCGGCATAAGCTTCAATTATCTCGGTGGCGATGATACAGCGGACGGCGATGATGTGGATGCAGCGGACGACGACGACGGAGATGAAAGCGTCGCGGGCGACGCCGTTGCGGATGTCGGGGTTGCGGATCACAACGTCGCTGTTGAATTGTGAGTGGCTTCCCTGAGCATTTTGCATAGGCGTGGTCTCACGCACTGGGATGTCAGTAGCACGGATTCTTGAAGCGATGGCTCTTGCGTAGCTCATGGTGGGATCTAGAGAGGAGTTCGTGACAGTTGCCAGTACTTATTACCGTACATATGTATGGGTTGCGCGCTCAACATCGATCCGAGTCCGAACTATGTGGTGATTATGTTGCGCACGTCCACTGCAGCCTTGGCGTGATCTAGCGGCCCCGTCGGGTTACACGCGACAGACCTTCAGACGGCACTGTCGAACGGTTCGCGGTGTAGGTGTCATCGGCGAGGATACCGCCGTATGCTGTAGTACATACAGTCTCTTCACAAGCCACGCAGCGCGATAATGGCATGACATATCATAGCCAAGCCGTGGGCCGGACGCGGGGCCCACAAATAACGTAGACTCACTATTCGAGAGCAAGAATCGCTACAGAGGGCTCAGTCGTCTGCTCACAACATCATATTGAGAGACTTTTCGCGCGCCTCTATGCTCCCTTTGTCCGAGGTCTTTCGAGCTGGCTTTCGAGTCCTCCCCAATGGCTCGGCCGCCGCAGGTAGCGCTGTCACAATGTCTGTCGGCTTCAGCGCCAATAGGTGCTGCAAACGAGCAGGGAGGCTGTCAATGCCATGACGCATACCCTGGCCCAGCTGCCACTGAACTTCGCGATTCCAGCCATAGCGCCGGCCTCATGATAGACAGGTGGGTCGCATCTGCGACCTGAAATCTCCATGGGTGCGCCCCGAAACCGTACGACGCGTCATAGTCTTATGCGTGTCGTCATCTTCAACGTGTACTAGTGTACTTTTACCCTATAGTGAGCTCATTGAACTAACGGTCTGCCGCAAGCTCTAATCTGCCATCCTCGACAAAACCAGACACTTTCATAAGACTGCTGTATACAAACAAGAACCATAGGAAATCGAGTAAGAGGATGTCCTTGACACCGCAGGTACTTATGTCCCCGATGGTCACTTGAAGCCACGTATGAGTAAGTTGTAGTACAAACAGCCAACTTGGCACCGACCTTGATCAAAGAATGGATTGACCCTACAAAGGCGCGGGGTGCACGGAGAGGGTGAACTGGTGCCTCTGGACGAGCGCAGCCTGGTGAGTATGCTCGGCCCGACGAGTAGCGAGGTGGGTCTTTGCGTCCGTAAGGATTCGCACAAGCTCCAGGAAGTCGAGGGGATCGGAAAAGATGAAGGTGACCCGGGTAGCGTCGTTAGCGATGCGGCTGGTGGTAAACGACACCAACGATGCACTTTCGTCACAACTGAAATGCATGGTCTCGTCGATGAGAGTCAGCATCACCGGTATGTGCTCTCCCGGGATCCCAGCTGCATTGCAGGTCCTGCAGAGAACGATACAGTCTGGTGGAACAAGTTGCGAGTCAGAGGGCAAAGCTTCCCAAGATTGACATGGATCGCTTACAGATGCTTTTTCCAAGCTCACCCACAACAAGGCGGCCGGGTGTATTGGGGGGCTCCGAGTTGTCGGTTGGGCCAGCCAGAGGGTCTTGCTTGAACACCACAGCATCGGTTGCAAACGGAATGGAAGGACACTCGTTTGGGCTGTGTGGGCGTCAGGAAACCGCTATATATCATACGAGAGGAGATCTGTATGTACTTCGGCATAGTAGTCTCGGTGTTTGAGGTATTTGAGGGTAAAGCGGTGTGAGGGGCCCGGGCAGTAGCCTTGCGTTAGCGAATGCTAGAAGATATTATGAGCACTCGCCGACGCAGCCGACTGAGTTATATAGTAATGTTTGCTTAGAACAAAGATAGTTTGCACACCTCTTTGGCGCCATTCCATGCTATGGAACAGATAAAGAGTACAATGGTTCGTAATGGCACATGTTGAAAGCGGATTTTGGTCGTAATGTTGCCCTCGACGACTAGGACCCGGGACACAAGGCAGTCGCTACGAATGTCGGCCCCGACCTGAATATTGACACGATCAGTGACGACCACATTGTCGATGCTCAGTGCTGAACGCAGCTCGCAAGGGCGGTGATGAAACGGTTAACCAGACATGCTTTATGTTGCAGCACGATGCGGCCAGCATGACGTACCGCGTACGAGGCTCCGGGGTTGCTCGCTAGAACGCCACCGGCACGCTACCATTCGTGGTTGCGGGCGGCCGCAGACGAGTGCGCGACCTCCATTGTGTCATTTTACGGCGGTGTATGTCGCCGTCCACGCGGACAAGAACATGCCGGGATCAATGCCGCTGGGACTTCGCGCCGTCACGCATGGGGAGCTGGCGTCAAAGGGATGAGTCTTGTCCACATCGCACACGTGAGTACTTAAACTTACCTTAAAGTTGCGAAATCACGAAAGGGTTGCAGCGGTTCCGTGAGATGTAGAGAGAGATATTATGCGCTGCATTACGCACGTCAGGAACCTCCGACGGCAGTGGTGCAGCGTCAAGGACCCCCTTTCGCCGCAATGCCAGTTAGAAGCTAAAAAGTGCCCGCGAAGAGGTGAGCCATACGTGCTTCGCGCATCATGTTGCATACTTTTGAACTTACAGTCCCAATCGGCGACAGAAACGAATGTACGAGGTTTTAGTGCGTTCCGTATGAACGTAACGCGCCTTGATTATGTCGGCGCGGCCGCAGGTCGAGACTCGGATTGAATGTTCCGCGCACGGAGCATATCAGCACGAGGACAGCACACCTGGAGCGGGAAGTCGCCTGAGCTAGTAGTGAAAGCGAAAGTGGAAGAGCACCTAGCTGCGTACTGGAAAAAGAGCGCGTGAGGACGTCCCGTGTCGACGGCTGGATCTGGCATGATCGCGGAGTACCAAGGTCCGAGTATGACGAACGCGAGCGCTGAGCGCCTGAGCGGACAACTGCAATTGCGCACCCTACTACGTATACCGGCAAGAGAGACAATAGAGCAGGGGGCGAGACGAGCGAGTACGTGAATACCTGTGGAACAATATCAACGAATCTACGCAATCTGTGCGTGTGTGACTCACTGCGGCGTGCCCATCAAACACACGTATTGAGATATGGTGGAAGTGCGGCCTGCGACATCCCGGCCTACTACGATAGCCCATGCCTATTCGAGTCCATATACACTTCAGCTCTCGCCGACAAAACTCGTCGCGTTCACGGGCGTGGGACGCATGGAGAGCCCGAAGCCGTAGAACCGGGCGCAACCTTCTGAGGTGTCACGGTCTCCTAAAGCGTTTGTAGAGTGCGCGACGGCGCGCACTGCCATAACTGGGTCACTAGCGTGTGTCAACTTCAATGATACCAAGGGAGGTCAGGATTTAAGAGCAGCATGGCTATCATACCGGCCGTGAGACCGAAAATCACTAGAAAAGTTAAATGCTACGTCGGCAACTGTTGAGTATCGCTTCAGACGTACGTAATATATGTTGTAGCTTGTCGCTCTTAAAGCCGGGTGGGCAACTCTGCGGCACGTTTCAATGGAGTAGCCACCGGTTTGTCCAAGTTACTGCCCATGGCCTCGATGTGGTCCATCGACATGGGACCGGCTACGACGCAAGCACCGTGCACCAGCATATTTGCAAGAAGGTAAAACCATAGAACAGACCTAAGGAGGATGAGTAGTATTGACTGAAGAGGTATACCAGCAGTACTAGTAGATAGTCGAGGATGTGGAGTCGATTAATGTCCAAGTGCTGCAGTTTGTCTGCGCGCTTCTGTAGCGGTGGCTCGGGTCCATCTACACGGACCCCGGGGTCGTTCCGGGATCCCACCACAGAAGGTAAAGAATCGATAAGCCGTTTGTCTGACGGCGCTGGGTTCTGACAACGCTGTTGAGAGCTGCAACCTCCCGAGCTCTCTTGACCTTTGGTTGAAGGGGTGTTTGTAAGGCCCCACTTTATCGTAAACAAGGGTCCCCCAAAGGTGAGAGGCCGACACAAACCCTATCGTTTCTTTGCTAGCTGTATTCTATTCCGTACGCACCGGAGTAGCGCCGGGCAGCCCTTCCAAACAACAAATCAATCGCGTTGCACGGTTCGGACCATTCTACTAGTTCACATGCCCAAAATTTCCAAAATTTCAAGTCGCCATAAAACCGTAGCAGCGAACGATGCAAAGGCGATAGTTGACCGTCAATCAATCAAGGAGTCCACGGGCTTTGGCGCATTTTACCAACGTCTTTACGGTGAGGGCTGTATAAAAGCTAAGACGATCCGAGTTAGTTTCTCTCAGAAACTGACCCGATTCGTGACCTCGCTAACCCCATAACATTTTACCATGGCCTACGCGCAAGAGTCTACCCCAGTAGGCAGAAAAACAGAAGGCTCCCGTGGAGGAAGGCCCACAGGTGAGTAGCAGCTTTGTCCTCGGGACGCTACGGAGTTCTCATTTCATCGTGCAGGCGATCCTCCCGAGCTATCAGCTATATCATCTTCCCCAACGGGACAGTACGCACCTTCAATTGTTATAGCCAGAGCACTAACCCATGTTCTGTTAAGCCAGGATGTGCGTCCTATCAGGCCAGATTCCGAGGACGATGGGGGAATGGCTATGGTCGTGGATACCGCATGCGGTGATGCGGGAGTACCGCGGATCGGGTACGCTTTCCATTTCTGCCAAGTCAAGAGACCCCCAACGTCTGAACGAACCACTTCTAGTACGATCACGTTGAGCGCAAAGGCTCGCGGCAAGATGCGAGCCACGACGCCACGATCCTGGGAGCAACAACAGGCTCAGGCTTCCGCCAGTGGTCAGGCACATGCGATGACCTCGTTGGCGGAGTTCTCCGCCCGCAACATGGCAACTCTGACCACTCCAAAATCAGAGGCCGACAAGGCCGATGTCAACGCTTGGTTGCATGAGTGAGTCGATCGAGAAGCCCCTCAGATTTGAGGCAAGTCTCAAGGGCGTGTAACAGGGCGTTCGGCGACTCGGAGCTGCGCAACCCGCACGGCAAGCGTTTCAGACCAAGGAGCCCGTCCGATGACTCGCGCCGTATCATAAATCCTTCGTGGTCGTTGTCTCCGTCGCGCAAAAAGAGAAGAAAAAGGTCACCTTCTCTTTACGGAGCAAGCAACCACCGGATAAGTCAAGCAAGCAAGCCAAGTATGCAGTCGCATACGATCAGGCAGGTGGGGGCGTCCTCTCAAGGCGGATTCAATTATGACGCCGTAGAGCTTCCCCCGTGAGTCGTTACGTCAACTGCATAACGCCAATTATCAGCTCACGGCCGTCGTCTAGCCTCTTCATAGGTACACGGCTTACGACGCTTAACCCCTATGCTCCGAGTGACAGTGGGAGTATGGTGTATGCTTCAGCGATGGAGTCACACCCTGTTGTTGACACGAACCTCAATGACACACCCGAGGAGGCGGTAACCCCCCCCGCTCGCGGTCGCTCGGAGACAGTTCGAGAGGCTTCACACTCCGGCAACCTGGCCAATGGCATGCGTGCCCACAATGACGAAGGTTCTATCCAGCAAGCGACGAGTAGTCCCAGTCGGAGCTGTGGCCTCAACTCGGTACAGATGGAATCCGCGGGTACGCCCTCCGCACAGGGAGGAGAAGCAGGAGATGCGTTGTTTAGTGATGGCATCCCGAACTCGCACACGGGAACCGCTATGGTGAGCTCTCGTAAAAATTCCCGAGATGAAAGCCACGTTGACCGGTTGAGTCAGGGACGTGGCGGAGACGCTATATTGGAAGAAATGGCGCATCTCAGAGGCGAGGTTCTGAAGCTCAGAGAGGAGCTTCAAGCGGTCAAGACCCTTCTGGACGTTCGATCGCCCGCTGGAGGCAGTGTGGAGCACGGCGCAGATAGCGACAGAGGCGCTGGACGCCCGGTCGAGCCCGCGTCTACCCATACCGATCCGACGATTCCAGTAGAGACCCCAGGAGCTCCGAAAGTCGAAGTTCGACGCCAAGGCCAAGTGGTCACCGTCGTATTCCACTGAAGCATCGCTCTATTGGTATAGTCTTGTTGTTGGTTGTGACGAAGCCTCCGTACTGATTTTCTTCTTGTAGATCCAAGCACGCTCATCCGCACATCTTCCAAAATATATGTTCCATACCAAGTCCCCCTAGGTCCCCTTTTCGCCCAGTCTGTCGTCCGAGCGTCCGATGTATTTCATAGCCTTTTGGTCTTGTCTGCTTACCATATGCACCTGCTGTACACCTAATACTATCTATTCTATCGATGAATCTGACGCGACTCAGGGCGGGATGAACGAAACATACAGTGCAGCGCTCACTGCTTATATGTTTCGAAGTGGGTACAGCCGTAGCGGTCGGAGTAAGGCTAAAGGTAAGTATAGAGGCTTACTGGCCGAACGTGAAGGCAGTGCTCCATGAATGTGTATCTGAGCGCATCGAGAGCTTGTGGCAGCATCACGCTTTGGGGTGGGACTAGGTACGGCCTTCACGGGACTTCGAAGACACTACGAGTTCCTTAACGTACTTGCGCACCGTGTTTCTGTAATCAGTGAGTGACAGCTTCCCCAAAGCTCTTCAAATGAATATATACACTGTAGGCATCTGCAGAACGATCTCCCTGGTTGATCGTCTGATCAGCATGGAACCACTCACATTCATCGAGCGGACGCACGTACCCTGTCCCGGAAAGTGAAAGGCGGTTGAAGTGTACGCCTGAGATTGTGATGGCCGTCGGGGATTACGCAAGGTGTCATCCCAAGACGGGTGTAGGTGGGTTTCGTCAAAGCCAACGTACGAGTCACCGACTACCTCGCTCTTGTTCTGCAAGCACGAGATGAGCAAATAGTACTTCGAAGCCTCGCTTATGAGCCAATATCTTCAGCTCACATCGCGCATGCTCTTCAACCTCACTGGTCGGCCATGGATTGTGACGGGTAGCAAATTGTGGCACACCTCGAGCTAATTCACTGCCCGTCATAATTAACTCCGAGTCACGAAGTGTACATCCGGGTCCCGTGCGCACGGAAGCGCCAGCACTCGTGCGACTCCGCACAGAATATCCCTTGCATCCTGTGCGCGATCTCCAGCAGATGGCGTCGTTTTCTGTTAATTTGGGCTCGAACGCATCGCCTGCTGTGGGCCAATGGTGCTTACCCTCTTCGCGTTCCTGCTCGAACGCTTCGCGCGCTGCCTGCTGTTGCTGACACTATGCCTCGTCGTCCTGATTGTGCTCTCAACTCCATTCCTCGCGCTCGTGCACCCAGCCTGGCGGATCGGCTATGTGATCCTGTCGCTCCGGTTGGACTTGGGGCGCTTCCTGGTGTTTCTGCGGCGGGGACGTCGTTGTGCGGCAGAGCAGAAGACCGGCCCCGACAGAAATTCAAAGAGAGATGATCAGCATGGACACGTCGAACGCCCGAAGCAAGCTGGACTACAGACGGGAAGCTGCATAACTCACTATTGATTTATATCGCCGTACGAGTGTGGCGGAGTATACTGGTTGGGTAGCATCATGCAGGATATAACGAGAGGGTAGAGATAGCCTGGCACATTGCAGCTTCCACATTACTAGGAAGTTCGGGATTTGGCGGCATAGTCCTGGTGGGGGGGCATACGCTCAATAAGCATTCCGTTTGAAACGTCGGTTCCGTGTGCGCGCGACTCCATACCATGGGCATATATGGCTCTTATAGTGATGTACGTATTCCAGCCATTCCG
>NW_007360330.1:937093-942805 GCF_000271585.1 Trametes versicolor FP-101664 SS1 | reverse complement strand
GCATTCGAGTAGAAGGTATGCAAAAGTCCTGCTATGATAGAGGAGTAAGTGGCTGGAAACGTTGCGTCCAGATTCTCGAGTCGTAAACTCAGCCCGCTGCATAGATTGATCAACCACGCGAAGATGCCCGGGAAGCAGGCATCTTGCGGCCTTCCCAAGATTCAGCGACGATTCCGGAGCTTCAGGACCCTACGTAAAGTATGGGGAGAAGGATTTACCCAGTTTCTCAGCAGGTGAAGGGACTGGGTGAGTACGCCGAGAAAGGTGCGTCCGGTTCTTCCGTTTCATATACCTCTTCACTTCTCACTTTGCAGAGGTCGATGGTTCCTCCAAACGCCTCCTCTGTCATCTCCTCGAACCTTTCTCTATCAAATTACACGGAAGTCGCCTACCTCTCTTTTGATTGGTGTGTACCATTTTTCGACCTGTTCAGCCCCATCCCCAACGTTTGCCTCCGCGTCTGACTGAAAACTTGCTTTCAGAATGAGATGTCACCTTCGAGGACAAGAATGGGGGTGTCTTAGGTTAATCGTGCGTGCTTTCACGAAGGCTGTCAACTGGTGAGTCTAGCCACCTACCTCCGCCTTTGCATGTCAACAGACTTCGTCTCTAGTGCTGCACCGTGCCTATAGCAGCTTTCTTACGCCTGTTACATTTCACATTCTCTTCCGTCTTCCAGGAGGATTAGTTGATGTCGTTGTTGCTGCGC
Organism: Trametes versicolor FP-101664 SS1; assembly: GCF_000271585.1. Lineage (NCBI taxonomy): Eukaryota > Fungi > Basidiomycota > Agaricomycetes > Polyporales > Polyporaceae > Trametes > Trametes versicolor. Next base: position 942,096 of record NW_007360330.1, on the reverse strand, counting down.
TCCGCTTTCCGCTCTCCGCTCTCCGCCTGACGCTTGACGCTTGACGCGTCAACGCCTTTGTAGCCGCCCAAGCGCTCCAATGTTCCCTCACACGCCATGCAGGACGTGTGTGAAAAATAATTTCAGGGCCATTTCGAGGTACGGTATTATCCAATAGACATGTCTGCTGATCCTGATCTCCCGCGCGCCCACACAGAACTCGGAGTGAGCGCAACATCCGCTTACTTACGCTCGGTCCCTAGGACACAGACACAGTGTTCCGCCACATTGTTCCCTAGACCAAGCCCTTGCGCAGGTAGAGAGTCCTGAGCTACCGGTGGCATGTGTCCTGTTCAGTGGTTCACTAAGTACTCCACTTATGTTGCCCGCGGCCACCCACGCCCGCTTTCTCCCGAAAAAACTCGCAGACGGAACAGACGTTGTGCGCCTAGCGATAGCAAGGACGTGGGAGAGTAAGGGACGTGTCCAGATGGCGACAGCGAGGGCAGAGAGAGAGTCTGAGAGACGGTCTGACTAGACGTGCGGATAGGATGCATGACGTCGCGCGCGTGGGTGGCGGCTCTTCGCGATCGACTTACAGACACCCGTCGCTCGATTAGCGCTTTGTAAAGCTTTAGCTCCCAAGTCGCATGCGCGCCAAACCCGACGTGTCTCAGATCTAGGTGCTTCTTCTTCCCTCTAGTGGGAGACAGTGGGCTGAGATAGCCTTTGCGAGAAGCCGCGTCAGTCTCGCATTCCGTTTTCGAGCGGAGGACGCGCAACGTCGGGCGCCTAGCGTGCGGAGTTCGAAGATGATATAAGCCGAGGTTTCTGCTTCTGCCACCCAACTTCGGTAGTTGCTCCGAGTCCCAACACACAGGCACAGATTTCTTCATCTCGTCGCATGCACGTCTAAACCGACATTTCTCCGGACACTTCTTCCCCCATTTTTAGGGAAATACTCTGCTGCATGCCCCGCCGACAACGCGTTTTCGCCAGACGAGGTTTAACAGACACCCGGCGTACCATACCATTCCAATGAATGTGGTCGCTCATCTGGCGGCGGCCGACATATAGTGAGCAGCCTTTTTTGACCTTTCCTCGGTCTAATGACGCACCAGCGCTTTTGATAGGCCTTGCTCCGACAGACGGGCATGAAATCGCGCTCAATTGCGATCTTACGACTGCACCCAATGTTCCTCGCGTCGCACCCTGACCGCTCGACACGCCGTCGCCTTTCCCGGCCTCCTCTCTCAGATCCCATCACCGCCGGCAGGACACTACCACCGTCTCCCCGAACGACACGGCCGGTTCTCACCTGCGATCATTATACCTGAAAGCCGGGGTTCCCATGTACCGCCGCGCATCCCTCACACGCCCGGCCGGATGTCACAAATCTGCAAGTGAGCTCTCACTACCACGTCCGTGGTAAGTGTTTACCTTTGAGCGGGGTTGTACAAGTGAACCGTTCGGCAATTTGTCCCAAGAATGACGGGAAGAAGCCCGCTCTCCTTCCAGTCGTTATCGGAACGATATGTCACTCGCGAAAAGTGCTGTTCAAAGCAGTGTGGGGCGGGGATGCAGGGAGAAAATGCACGTATGGCCTGTGTGCCTGTTCGCTACCGCGCCCGCTCTGAGCATGTTTGAGTGGGAACAATGAGGGAGCTCGAGAAGCGCTACAAGCGTGGCAGGCTAGGCTGGCGAGCATCTTCTACGCAGCCTCCGCGAGTTGTAAGAGTGCGGACGGGGACGCCCTCGCAAAAGCCACGGCTTGCGGGCCCAGTGCCCCTGTGGCAGGGCAGGCTCTCGCGAACAGTTAGCACACCACATTGCGGAGGAGATCAGGGCTATTACTCCTACTCCATTGTTCCGCTCGTTCTTCGCCAATACGGCCGTCTATACGCCACGCACGCCGTCACGCCCGATGGGCTTTTGAACATGTAGCATCGCGGGACAGGTGTTGTATTATTCGCAGGAATAAACAATCGTTAAACGAAGATCCAGAGTGCACGCTCTTAATTCTGAGAATATCATCGCACGCATCTCATTTGGTTCTGGATGGTATTTCCTAGCCTCACACGTTTATAGACTTGTATCACACTTTGAAACCTACTTTGGATTCTTCCTGTTCATCAAGAATCAATACCTCATCCAACAGAACTTCATGCCAGATGTAGAACGTAAGTGGTGCGTCAGAACACCGCAACTTTTTTTATTGTGCGCGTGACACGTCAATTGACCATACTCCGCGCTGGCCTGCAGGTGGTCAGCGTGATCGTGGTCCTCGTGAATGAGTGTCTTTATCTCGCACGCTTTTGTCGTTAAATTGAAATCCTTCGGCGAGGGCGAACTTGAGCTAACGAGCGAGCTCGAGACCAGCGGCCTCGGCACATTCAAATAAGGCCCATAACACTGGCGGAGCACTTTCGGCCTGTCAAATGGCCACCAACGCGTACCATCTTGCCTTCGTTTTTCCTGTGGATCCTTCGCCGAGGGCTCACCGCTCTTGGTGTTCTAGAAGGCACTAGGCGACTTGAAAAGCAAAGACCAGCGGTCCGAATATCCGCGTGGACGGCTTCATCCGGTGATCATCTCTCCCATCTACTGATATGCCTTGTCCTATTGGAAGGCCGTCAACGACTTGGCTTCTCTGCATCTTCACAACGTCCATATTCGATTTCCCTTATCTTAAGGATCGCCGAACTCACTGCTCTCCGCTGCTACGCCATCAACGGTCGCGCGTCCCGCCCTCTTCGCTCGCCCTTGAAGTACTCTGCGATCGTGCGCTCTGTCCAGGTGGCTTCTAGCTACATACAGGAACACTTCGATTCTAAGCTCGTAATCGTCCCACTTTCGGTGCGCATGGTTCTACATAGCTGGCTTGATCACCCCCTGATAAAGGCTCGTTCTACATGTGCAGGCGCTGCTCAGGATGGGAGTTCGCATCGTGAACGCCCTGGTAGCCTTTATAGGCCTCATCAACTCCGTTTTGGTTGCAGCGATCCGATATGCAGGCAACGTTTCCCTCGGTCTCACTCGCAGGCTGGATGCCCCCGTAGGCGTTACCCCTGGCGATATGGGCGACTCTTCTGTCCAAGCAAGCCGCGACTCTTGCCCACTCAATCTTCACATGCTTCCCTCGTCCGACTCTTTACGTCGGAATGAGGCGGCGCTTCCTCGACCGCTCCCAGGCCAGTCGGTGGCCGAGGAGTTGTGTCGTCTCCTCCGTTCTTGCCCGGACTGGGAGTCCCTCATAGATATCCATACGACCTCTTCAATTGTCGAAGGAGAGATTTTTCAAGGCGGGCGTCTCTCCGGGCTTGAACGCGGGGATGTCTTGTGGGAGCCCCTTCACGAGATGGTGGTGCCAGACGGGAACTTGCAACTCTTTGTCGTCAACCTTGCTTTGGAATCCATCCCCGCTAGTTCGCATCTTCACCTGTATGTCGCCACCGACTTCATCACGCCTCTTGGAGCCCCTGTTTCGGTCTCCTCTCCGCATGCCACCGCCCGCCGTGGCCGCACGCCACGCCTCGCCAATGCGTGTCACTAGGCAAGGACCCCGTTCCCGGCAGTCTCTCACCAAACCTCTATGCCCTCTCATCCGTTATCCGAGTTCCTCGATGTCGATCGTATAGGTAGTACAACATGCACAGCTCCACAAGCCCCGGTAAGCCTCTATTGCTTCGACGTCGAACTTTTCTATCATAAACATACACGCTGATAGTTTCCGTTCTCTATCAGGCCGTTTCTTCCTGCGGTGCAAAAAACGTGCGCACCAACCCTTCATCGAGCAAGGGAATGGAGCAGTAGTCGTAAGCAGAAGATTTTTCACGTCACGGCCGATGGCGACACGTACATTACACATTACGATACTGTTCTTCGAGCTTCTTGCATTCAGCCTCCATCTCGTCTAATCTATCCTGAATGCGCTTGAGACGTTTCTCGTATGCCTGAGACCGTGCTTCTACCTCCTTGACGTGACGACACCAATTGTTCACCTGAAGCTGGTTGAATTGATGTTCCTCTTGTAGGAACTCGTTCCTCCTGTTCAAGCTGACGAGATTCGACTGCTCCTCCAGTTGTTTGAGCTCGGAAGATGTGGCGCTAACGCTGTATCATGATACTGCAGTTCGATAGGAGGAAGTAGCAAATACCTCAGTACGTCTTTCAACAGGTTCCGGTCATAGTCGTCTTCGTCATAAGATATGAAAAGCTTGATCAGCTTGTCTTTTTCCCGGCAAGGGGCGGAGCATGCAGGGCACGTCGCCGCTGCCGACCCGGCCTGGACCTCGAAGCAGCCCCGGTGGAAGATATGTCCTGCACTTGAAATGTGAGTTGCGTACGCTGATGTGCGCCTGAGACTGCGTACCGCACGTGGTCACAACGGTTTCGGTGTCGACCGTGGCAGAGTCGGAGTCGAGTAGGAAAGGAGATTCGCAGATCGTGCAGATGTGATGCATGCTGTGGCCGTTAGCTGCAAACTTCTGCTGCCGCACACATATATGGGCGATGCCCGCTCGCGCGCGGCAAAGTATGTTGGGCGGAGCAGCTGAAAGCCCTTGGGGGAAGAACGTTCTAAGCCCCGTTTTCACGAACGTTCTAAGCCCTTTGAAAACATAGCCATAGGCTTCAGACGACGTACTACGGTAGGTGTAGAAAGCTGCGCGGGGGAGCGAATGTGCATTGTCCATATTCGGCCCGGGTTGCGGTCCATTGTCGGGCCGGTGCCTACCGGAACGTCATGACTTACACCTGCGCCTCTTCCGATCAACCTCCTCGTAAAATCTGCTTAATGTCAGCCTAGCGCATGCTACTCACTTCAGGCTGTGAATAAGTCTCGTCCACGCTTCTGTCGCATCGTCTGCGCTCGTCTGCTCCTCCTTTTCCTCTCAGATATCTCTTCGGGCAAAGAACTCCGGATCCGAGTAAACTCTTTCATGTGCGGCGCCTTTGGAGCCTTTGGATCCTTTGGGTCCCCGGGCATCATCATTGCAGGACCCACTCCCTGTTCGCATCGCACT
>NW_007360330.1:926045-936747 GCF_000271585.1 Trametes versicolor FP-101664 SS1 | reverse complement strand
CTCGTCTGCTCCTCCTTTTCCTCTCAGATATCTCTTCGGGCAAAGAACTCCGGATCCGAGTAAACTCTTTCATGTGCGGCGCCTTTGGAGCCTTTGGATCCTTTGGGTCCCCGGGCATCATCATTGCAGGACCCACTCCCTGTTCGCATCGCACTGGCCAAAGCAGATTGGTACTCATAATTAGCTACCAAAACCTTGCGTTCGCGCCAATGTCCAATGTTTGTGGTCTGTCTATCGCTCATCGGCCTTCACCTTGTGCGTTACATTGTCATACGTCCAGGTATCAGTGCATACAAAGGCTGTTCCGCCCAGTCCGCAGGCACTATAAATACTCTGACTCCATCTTAGAGTCGCAGTATAGTCTCTGTATCCTGCAACTACACTTTTCACGCACCCCAAGCTCCTCTACATGGCTTCTGTCGACACCGAGACGCCCTCCGCTCTCCACAAGCAGCTCCTGGAACTGCAACGCGGGATAAGGGAGATGCAAGACAACTTGAACCTCGACTTATATCAGTAAGCCTGAACCCCTTCTATTTCAACTATGTTTGACTTTGGTGCGATCTCATTAGACGCGTCGGCCTGCCTGTCGGTGGGGACCTCAACGCGTGGCGTGAGAACCTCCTCGATGAGCTCGCCGTGATGTATGCAGCAGATTGCGCAGATATCTTGCAGAAGCTTCGAGGCATGGCGGAGACTGCTCGCTCCGCCGAAGACGACGGGACCATACCTCGAAAACTCCGGGAAGCTGCTACGCTCACTCTCGGGATGCAAGCTACTGTTGATCAGGTATGGCGTGTGTTATAATGGGCTCGCATCAATTTAACTGATGCATATATATAAGATCCATGTCGCCTGGGCAAGGACTACGGCCTTTGCGAGCCAAGAGACCCAGCTGCAGATGGCTAGGGAGCTGGCTACGATGCGCTCTTCTATTTCACAATTCGACCACGCACGGAAGGTCTTGGCTGCTCGCTATAGCGACATGTTGCGTCTGGCGCACTTCCTCGAGGTGCCTGAGGTATGTCAATTTTTCGGTGCAATAGCGTGCTGTGCTCAGCCATTTTCCTATGCTATAGGAGCAATTCGAGGTCTTTCTGGACCCGCTGAAGCATCCTTTGGGGGATCAGGCTCATGTCAAGCTTGAGCGAATCTGCGACAAAATACGGGGTGTGCGGGAAGAGCGAGATATGTTCTCACAGCATGCATTGCAGATCTCTGCGAGAGTACCGACCATCGGTAACAATCTCAGTGTATCAGAGGAGAGACGCGTTACGCTCTCTGACATGGAGCACCTCCATGTTCTCCTATTCAAACACTTCGCTACACAGGCCGACATTCAGGCTGATTTGTCGGTATGTGCTCACGAAATGCGGAAATGGGGCTGTACTCTAACTCGTTAACACCATTCCAGCTCTTGAAGCTCGACCTCAGGCCATGGTGGATGTCCTTGGCGTGCCAGGATGGGGTTGATATAGACGCGATCGACCTAGCCATCGTCGAAGGTGACGCCAGACGAATCCGTGCTGATGTAGACAAGCTCGTGGAGGTGCGCATGCGTTCACCGTCGCTTCCTTCGGCATCAATGTCCTTACACATTATACAGAACCAAACTGAGTCCCAGCGCATAATGACTCATGTTCTCCAAAGACAGGAGACTGTTGCGTCGCTCGGAGAGAGCCTACAGAGCATTGATGCCAGGTTGTCCTCGCTGGAGGATTCGTAGCGTGAGGATCGGATCCCACATGGGGTGGGGCAGGCTGCCGAGGATGCGCGTCAGAACGTAGAATACCCCCGTATGCCCATTTTGCGACCCCACTTGGTTTGTTGAATATCGAAGAATGCATCTTCAGCTTTGGATCGACTTGCTTATCGGTTTTTGCAAAGAAAGACGAGTCACCACGAGCCGGTTACGCCACAAACACGCTTGCGTGAGTATTAGTACGTGTATATGCCCCTCGTGCTCGCTCGCTCGCTCGATATGTGAACAAACCGCATTCGTTTCGACGCGCAGTGCTCCCTGTAATAGGAGATAGGAGAATCAAGCGCGCGAATGAGAACGAGAGCGGGGGTAACGGGCCGGAGCCCCGCGCCGGACGTGGCCGTGCGAGAACGAGGTGAATTCGGGTCGTAGACGAGGTACAGGGCTACTAGCGATAGGAGCGACGGGGCAGGGATCACCGAGGGGAATGAGCTCACCGTGCCAAGATAGGGGCTGGGCGTTGAGTAGCGGTCGAGCACGATCCGAGCGGCTGCAGGTACTCATCTCCGCCGCAGGTCGACGTTGTCCCAGGTTAGTCAGATTTCTCTCCCTCGCTGACACTGTTATTAACTCGAGATTGTTGCAGACGTTGTGATTCCGCCGCGTCGCTATGCGACCCGCATGTCTACGCAGGTGGCTCGTCCTGCAAAGGCGGCAGGCTTAGTTCCACGCACTAAGGCCGAGATCACCTTTGCAGCCGCTGCGAAGAAGGAGCAGAAGAACGCCAAGGCCCAGCGTGTGACGGAAAAAAAGGCCCGCGTCGCAGAGGGTGTCGCAAAACTCGGCCGCTTGCAACAAGAACGCATTGCGGCTGACGCCGATGAAGGACGCGACCTGCGCACCGCCCGACCTGTACAGGGTGATGGGCCAGGGGCGCAAGAGGTACGTCCACTCCGCGCGCATCTTCTGTCGCTACTGGTGTGACAGGTTTGGTACGATGCGGCGGAGCGGCGGGGTCCACGGTGACCTGTGACCGCGCCCGTCCGGAGTGTTCCGGACGCACCAGATAGAAGACGCTAGCACGCCCATCGAGTCCTTCGCGTGCTCATTGCAGTTCTGCTGCGACCGCAGCATGATTTCGAGCACGGGCGGGAAGCCCCACGCGCGCGCCCAGGCCACGCGCCGAGGCAGCTGCGCGCGCGGACTCAGGCGATGGGAAACAGGAGCTGGTACGTACCTTCTCTCGATCCTCGACCTCTCGGCTGACGATGTCCGGGTGGCAGACGCCTGACGTAGCGGCGGAGGACGGATGCTCGGGGCAGGCATACTGTGCGTCGCCAAGAGCAGATCCAGAGCGAGAACGAGGTGGTGTAGCGAACGTCGAAGGTCGTGGTGGAGAGCAGCAGGATAGCGGCGCGAGACTTCGCCGTCTCGAGTGTGTGGAGATAGGCGCCAGAGGCCCGGAGTGTGCCTGACGCGTTGAGGCGTCAAAGGCTTTGTGGCGTCCCGCGAAGCGAGTTGTGCTCGCGCTCTCATCCTCCCGCAATATGCGACGGCCAATGTCGAAGGGAGATTTCACGTCGCGGCGGCGGCCGGTGAGACGGGCGGTCCACGCTGTACAGGCGATCCTCTGGACGCGCTCGGGTGGAGGGTTTCAGGGCAGCTGAAGGAAAAGGTAAGCAGCTCACTCCTTGAGCACCTACGGCTGAAATATCGTAATCGAGCAGCACGTATACGGCGGGAAGCGTCAGTTTCCAGCTGCGGTTCTACGTAGAGCCCACACGTGAACACTGGCCCGGCCGGCGGAGTCATATGCGATGCACTCCGTGCGGGATTGCCCGTGCGGCCAGCCCCGGAAAATGTGAGTATCATACCTGCCGTGAATGCGTGCCGGTCGCTGCCAGCTAGCTAACGTTACGGTACGCCCGCGTCTGCAGGCAGCAGCGATTTCCGGAATGCGCTGGATGCCTCCCTGGCACTCGAGAGTGCCCATTCCGGCAGCCGGCGGTGTATCGGTCACTCTCCTGCGACGGCGACAGAGTCTCGAGCACGGCGAGCGCCCTCAAATCCCGCACGCGTAACGAACGCCTCGCATTCCGCCCGCCCGCCCGAGCAGTCCAAGACGGTACGTACGGCGCCTGTCAAGTTGCAGAGATCCTAGCTGACAGGTCCAGCAGACAGACGGTGGATTCGACGTCGGCGGGGAGAGAGACAGAGCAAGAAGAAGTGGCAGGAGGTCGGAGGAGTCGCGGAAGCAGAAGGAGAGCGACGGCACGAGACTTCGCAGTTTCGAGTCGTGTCAGAATAGGCGCCCTCTGTCCGCGAAGTGTCCTGGGCCTCTGCGGCCGTCTTTTGCGCGGACGGCTCTGTAGTACTTTTCGTAGCTATATTCGTGCACAATACGAGTCTCGCGCGTTTTCAGCCCACCCCGAGTGCGAAACCGAGCCCCGCCAAAGTACCTCTCCTAGTGCCCCCCAGCGCCAGTTAGCACCCATTATTCTCGCAGAGTCCCTAGTTATTTCCCTGACAGGAAGTCAGATCCAGCGAGCAAGCGAGATCCGACTCCGTCCGCGCGCAGAGCACAACTCCCCCGTCGTCCAACACTGCCACCGCCAACGAAATATATTCCCGCCCACATACACCTCCGCCCACGCCTAAGCCGCGTCGTCCACCCTCGAGCCCCCGTTCCGTCCAGCACATGTCCTCCCGCTCCTCACGCCCCCGCGTCCGGACTCCCAGCCAGCCAATTCAAGAAGCCGTCTATATCCATCATCTGCCCATACCGAACCGCCTCGCTCTCCATTGATCCTGAATTCTCGTCTTCGCCTTCGCGTCCCTCGGCGAGCGGGGCCGGCAGCGCATCCATCGCCACGAAGGATCGCATCAGGTTGTTTGCGATTCCCATCGCCCGCGCCTTCGCACCACATATTGGTGGGTACCCCGGTGGCGGGCTGGCGTATCTTGGGCCCTCTTCTGCCGCTTGGGTGCTTCTGTGTGGACATGAGCTCGGGGAAGCTACGAAGCCGACCGCGAAGCGCAAACAGAGGCGAGGACACACCGTCGATTCTTCCCCGACCTTCCGACGCGCCACCGCTCGGGCGCTGCGTCTCCAGGTCCGTCGCCAGCGCCGGGGTGATCTAACGCAAAGCAGGCACGCAGGCGCATTCGCGCATAGCGTTCGACGCGATAGGCAGTCGGTCAGCACAGGTCCGCGTCCATAAAGCACGGGAAAGAGGATGTCTGCTGACCATGTGCGACCGGTCGGAGGCAAAGTGATCAGGATACACGTCGGCGCGTATGACTCTGAACACGCTATGCGAGATCGTGCTACACGCAGGGAAGCAGAGGGAGGGCGATCTGATGAGTGCCGTGGGGACGCGCGGGGACGCGTTTAGGGCGTGCGGGGCGTACCTGTGGAACCTCTCGTCGACGCAGCTGCGGGCGCGCACGGCGGCATAGGGAAACGTCCCCACGATGTAGTCTAGCGCGGTCAGCATGCGCAGCGGACGTGCGCGGCATCAGGAGCGCAATCGTGTGCCCACGCGCGCACGCTGAGCTCGAGCAACATGATTATCCGAAGCCGTCACGGCGGGGATTAGCTCGCTTTCGCCCTCTCAGACAAGGCGACGCAAACAGCCACCTTTTCGTTCGCGTTCGGGGCCAGACGCCGAAAAGGTAGCCGCGCCAGTGGAGTTGCGTCGCCTTTTCTACCATAGGGAACGTGATAATCCCCGCCGTGCCTACGATCAGGGCGGAACGCTCACCTATCCACGAGCAGGGCATAGGCAGGGTCGTGTCAAAATCGTAGACCCAGGCATGGCGCTCCGCAAGGCTCTGCGAGTCCGACTCGGGCGTGGGGGCGCCATCAGACCCGGGGTCGAGTGGGGTGCGGGGGCGGGGTAATAGAACGAGTACGACGTGATAGTCCCAGACGACGACGCCACTGGGTGTCTTCTGGCTCCAGAGAGCGACCTAGACGGTGGAGGAGGTGCGCCAATGTCCGATGAGCGTCGGCGCCGTACAAGTAGGTAGTCGTTGGCTTAAGAAGGCCCTGCAGACTTTAATACAACAGCTTTCATATTGATAGACCGCTTTTGCTCGCATGGAGCTTGGAGCACCGGGACGCCCTATAGCAAACGCGACAGCTTCATTCCGGCGCTGGTGCCAATTTAACGATATGAAAGATGCTGTAGCCACTTTGAAGTGCGGTGGAGAGAAGGTAATTGAATCACGGACCGTTTTACCGCCGTTGGAGATGAAGACGACGTAGATCTGCCACGGCCAGGGCCCACGGTCGTCCGCGGTGGAGTCGGTATCCGAGAGTTGAGTAAACGCTTGCGCGAGGAGGTAGATGTTCTCTTCAGAGTAGCAGGAGGTGTAGACGCTGTCAGGAGGCAGTGGTGGCGGAGAGGTGTCGGCGTCGGGGAAGAGTGATGGCGGAGGCGCGTCATTTTCGGACGGAAGGGGTGGCGGAGACGTGACCACGAGGGCCCATTACCCTGCGCTATTTACAGGAACCATCCTATAATACAATGCGACTCGGCATGCTTCGCTTGAGTAGACCTGTGGTAGCGGGAACGACTCGTGTGCCGGTGCATAGTCGTGACTTCGTGATAAATGGTAGTGGGTGGTGGGATAACAGTAGGATGATCTGCGCGGACCGATTAGAGTGACTGAGTTGAGGGAGCGGAAAGAGGGATGGCGGGCGAACGCGGAGCGGGATGGCGAGCGGGAGGGAGGAAGCGCGACTCACAGTGGGTATAGAACATCACAAGGGGTATGGAGGGTGATTACATCACTGGGCCTTGCACTGCTTCCCCGAGGACGGGACCGCGGAGGGTAGAGGGACCTGGTCGATGCCCCATGACCCCTTGCCATGGAACGCGTCCACGAACTTCTTCCTGAGCAGGATGTCCTCGAGCTCTGGCGAGGAGTGCTCTGGACGGAAGGGGACGAAGATGGGCTTATGTCCGGATGACTTGGGCGCGGCCCGCTTGGGCTGTGGCGCGTAGACGAGGGAGGTGGTGAGGATGATGGGGCCCTGGCCGTTGTTCGCGGGGGACGCTTTCGATGGCGAGTGGTGGGGGTACTGCGAGGGGGCGGCAGGCTTGGGGAGGAGCCCGGAGTTGTTGGTGAAGGGGTGGGCCGCGAGGGGGTCGAAGGACTTGAGCACGGAGTTGGACATCGTGTGCGGTGAGAGTGGTATGTGGTGAGGGTGATGAGTGGTGGCTAAACGCGGGACTCAGGATGCGCAGGGGTGAGAGCAAGGGCGAGATGTACAAGTGGGGATGGGATGAGGGGAAAGTGGAGCAGGAGTGCTTATACTCGGATGGCGATGAGGGAGGATAGAAGAAAGAAGCATAGCGAGCCCTGGCTAAGGCCCGCGCAAAGGCTCGTGCCCGACGCAACGGACGGAAGAGAGGGCCGGGAAGGCAAGTGAGTAGAGTGAGTGAGTGAGTCGTCGGTTGAGCCAGCGATCGACGCGCCCCACTTCGGCTTTCACGGAGTCGCCATGCAGGCGTCCGACGTGCCCCTGCCTGACTATTATCGGAACTCCAGTCTTTCCACTGTCAATCTACTTTCCTCGCTCTCTCTTTGCGCGAATGTCTCTTTTCGCCCTGTCGTTGCGTAGCTTTCTCATGCTGCAATTCCGACCGCTGGCCTTCGGGCAGCATACACCGTACTCCCACCGTCATTCGGAGCATAAGGGTTAAGCGTCGTAAGCTGTGTACCTATATGAAGAGGCTAGACGACAGCCGTGAGCTGATAATTGGCGTTACGCAGTTGACGTAACGACTCACCGGGGAAGCTCTATAGTGTCATGATTGAATCCGCGTTGAGAGGACGTGACCTTTTTCTTCTCTTTTTGCGCGACGGAGACAACGACCACGAAGGATTTCTGCCATGGCGCGAGTCATCGGACGGGCTCCTTGGTCTGAATCGCTTGCCGTGCGGGTTGCGCAGCTCCGAGTCGCCGAACGCCCTGTTACACGCCCTTGAGACTTGCGTCAAATCTGAGGGGCTTCTCGACCGACTCACTCATGCAACCAGGCATTGACATCGGCCTTGTCGGCCTCTGATTTTGGAGTGGTCAGAGTTGCCATGACTTGCGGGCGGAGAAATCCGCCAACGAGGTCATCGCATTTGTCTGACCACTGGCGGAAGCCCGAGCCTGTGGTTGCTCCCAGGAGCGTGGCGTCGTGGCTCGCATCCTGCCGCGAGGCTTCGCGCTCAGCGTGATCGTACTAGAAGTGGTTCGTTCAGACGTTGGGGGTCTCTTGACTTGGCAGAAATGGAAAGCGTACCCGATCCGCGGTACTCCCGCATCACCGCATGCGGTATCCACGACCATAGCCATTCCGCCATCGTCCTGTCCTGTGGGGGGAGATGATATAGTTGATAGCCCAGAGGACCGCCTGCACGATGAGATGAGAACCCCGTAGCGTCCCGAGGATAAAGCTGCCACTCACCTGCGGGCCTTCCTCCACGGGAGCCTTTTGCTTACTGGGATAGACTCTTGCGCATAGGCCATGGTAGGATGTTATGGAGATAGCGGGGTGACAAATCGGGTCAGTTTCTGAAAGAACTCAGCTCGCATCGTCTTAGCTTTTACTATACAGCTCTCACCGTAAAGACGTCGGTAAAACGCGCTAAAGACTGGTGAATGGTTTGACCGACTTCAAGTTTGAACGCGTATAATTTTCCGCCCGCTATCGATTGGCGGATGCAAGTGTACAGGCTGAGCGCTGAGCAGGTAGTAACTCAGAATACGTAGAAGAGGAGGTAGAAGAGGAGTAACCCTAGCGGCGGGCACCGCCGCGGGCGCTTGCGTGACTTGTGCGGTGACTTCGGCGCCCGGTCACAATCCCCGACGCCCCCTGCCAAGAACGTGGTCTTTCGGCGGCACCCACGACTGCAGTAAGATGCCCCATGTATAAGCTCACCACGCATGGAATACTCACGTCATAGGATGGGATATGCGGCATGTTGAAATTTAAGCCGGCGCAGTACTTCCTCCCTCGCGGTGATCGCCTTGAATACCATGACTCGGTGCAGAAATTGCGCCAGAACCGATTGCAATCAACATGACAAACATACAAAGCACAGTGCACATAGTAGAGGACGCTCTCAAGTAAACCGAATGCCCATGTCGGAGTCACCTACGGATGGCCCAGCCACAACAACGCCCCGCGGACTTCCTGCACGAGTGCACCGATTCCCCTCTGGTAGTCGATGATATCGACCAACAAGCTCTTCACCTGCGCTTGCTCCTGTGATCAGTAGGTGAGCAGGAAACCGAGATCTAGATATTTTATAATGGACAGACCTCGACGAGGTTCATCACTCCATTACGCACTTCCTTGCCTATGGCGGTCGTAAGAATAAGGTCAACCACTGACACCGTAGCGTGGTCTTCGGTCCTCAAAGTCTGGCGAGCCTTGACCTCGTTCTTGAGGTGCTACAAGCGGATGAATCTGAGTACAGGTTCACGATGAAGTTGACCGCCCGCATACGTACTCCTAGATCTGAGACAAGTCCCGCTTGGGTGTCGAATTGCCCGTAGAGGGCAGCGTGGTAAGCCTCCATCTCAATGATCATTGCACATCTATCCTCCTTAGATGTTTGGAGCTCGTACCAGACCTCCGTAGCGTCGTGAGAGAGACGCCGGACAGCTTCGCTGACCGTGTCTCTCTCGTCGAACAGGGATCGGACCTGGTCGCAGAATCGCTCGGCCAAAGTCCTAGCATGATCGCTCATGGGGAGCTTCAGCGGGCTGACGAAGGCCTCAAAGGTATCCTTCGGAGCGGGATTAGCTCTAGGTATCAATCTCTTCACTGAGCCTGCGCACCTCAGGGACTCTGAGTAGCTCGCTAACCCGCTGCACATTGTCAAAGGCAGTGCGCAGGGTTAATTCTCGGGCGCGGAACTGATGTACGGTGCCATCGAGTTTGGCGAGTTCTTGGAGCATGAATGGGCGCGTCTCAGGAATCATCAAATCTTTGATACTTTCCCAATCTTCACGTAGCTGCAAGAAGAGGAGTTCAGCTTGATGGCCTCATAATATATGAGATATTAGTACCTGACCAACGTTGGATTCTATGTCGTTCGAGAGCCCGGCGACTGAGTCGAGCAGAAGGGTGACAGTTGCGGGTTGGCGGTTTCGAGCGACGTCTGCGGCGTGACGCAACCGACGCAAGGTCTGGGCGGAGTTAACAGACCACTGCAGGGAGCATTCCTGCAAAACATCTGTGCGCCACGCCTCCATGTCGCAGCCTCGGGTCACGCCGAAACAGCTAAAACGAATACATGCTCCTGGTCAGCTGTCAGAATACGGGCGAAGGTGTTTGGGCTTTACCGGAGCGAATCGTTGTCCAAGTTGTCTTGCATCTCCCTTATCCCGCGTTGCAGTTCCAGGAGCTGCTTGTGGAGAGCGGAGGGCGTCTCGGTGTCGACAGAAGCCATGTAGAGGAGCTTGGGGTGCGTGAAAAGTGTAGTTGCAGGATACAGAGACTATACTGCGACTCTAAGATGGAGTCAGAGTATTTATAGTGCCTGCGGACTGGGCGGAACAGCCTTTGTATGCACTGATACCTGGACGTATGACAATGTAACGCACAAGGTGAAGGCCGATGAGCGATAGACAGACCACAAACATTGGACATTGGCGCGAACGCAAGGTTTTGGTAGCTAATTATGAGTACCAATCTGCTTTGGCCAGTGCGATGCGAACAGGGAGTGGGTCCTGCAATGATGATGCCCGGGGACCCAAAGGATCCAAAGGCTCCAAAGGCGCCGCACATGAAAGAGTTTACTCGGATCCGGAGTTCTTTGCCCGAAGAGATATCTGAGAGGAAAAGGAGGAGCAGACGAGCGCAGACGATGCGACAGAAGCGTGGACGAGACTTATTCACAGCCTGAAGTGAGTAGCATGCGCTAGGGCTGACATTAAGCAGATTTTACGAGGAGGTTGATCGAAGAGGCGCAGTGTAAGTCATGACG
>NW_007360330.1:919882-924637 GCF_000271585.1 Trametes versicolor FP-101664 SS1 | reverse complement strand
GCATCAGCGCTCGTGATCATGAGACAAGACGTCTCAATGCCTACCTGAGTCCCCGCTGAGCACCTCATACACCTCGCCGCGAGAGCTTCTCGCGCGCCGCGGCAGCTCCTCAGCGCGTCGCGGGAGCGCATACCCGCGCCAGAGAGCCGGCCGCGCTGCGAAGGGCGCGTCCGCGCTACCGGCGCACCCGAGGAACGTCTCGCGACGCACCTGTGAGCGCATCGGGCTTGTCGGCATCCTCGCCCGCGTGCGTGCGCGGCGTCGAGATGCTTCGCGCAGGCGTGTGCGGGTGAGGCGGTGAGCGGGGGGCGAGGGTCCCGAGGCGGAGTCGTTGAGCACTGGCGGGTGACCGCCGAGCGAGTACGCGCGGGGCGGCCGTGTGCGGGTCCAGAGGCGGGGCGGGGCGCAAGGCTCCCGAGGCGCAGGCGCTGAGGGCGAGCGGGTGGCCGCCGAACGAGTGCGCGAGGGGCGGGCGTGTGCAGCGCAGGCTTCATCCCCGGGAGACCAATCATATGCCCTTGAGCTGGGAATCACGCATGGTGCGTACCGTCCGACCGGACCCTGTGTTTGCGCTGATCTCTCCCCAGGCTCTGCTTTCCATCTTCAAGAGCACGAAGAACGCGCGTCATACGTTCGATTGGAAAGTCTTTAACAACGTGAGTTCTTTGCATTCTGGTCGCGCGTCGCTTCGCCCACGTTGCATAGGCGATGGAAGAGCGGGGGTTTGAGCTAGCACAAGCAGGGGTGGTGGTGACCTATTTCGTTCCGCCGTTTGGGGGCGGCGGTGCGTTTGTATTGCACATGGTACGTCCAGTCTCGCATCTGTAAATTCTCGGCGCATTATTTGACTTTTTGGCCCAGGATCATAGGCACACGATGAGTCGATCTCAGCAAGACTAGTACGTCTTCCCGAGCGATTGACCCTGGCACAGAATCTGACGTGTCGTATCAGCGTGAAGAGGCGCCTTTCACACGCGTTCGGTTGGCACGAGCGGACCTTTGTTAACAATTTCTAAGGAAACGTAGGAGTATCGCGAACTTGAAGGCTCACGACGTACTCTCGCAATATAGACCATGCTACTTGCCTCTCGCGACCTCGGAAGCGGGCATTTGCCCGGAGGGTGCTAGTTTGCTTCGAATCAACGCGGTGCGTGTCTTCAGTGCTGTTGTAACTACTTGGTGGGAGTCAGCGATCGTCGCCCCCGCATGACGATCGTGCGGGGGTGGCGGTGCGACTGTCTCCGCGGTTTACTAGTGCCTGAGTGCACCTCGGCGCTTCCGGAAACCTCCGGAGATCGCTTGTTTGCACACAAACTTCGTGCATGTCCTTGGAGTCGTCGAGTCTGAAGCCTGAGAAGTTCCGCATCCGTGTCCGCCCGCGGCCGCGGCCGCGGCGGGCAGAACAACAAGTGGGAGAACGAAGGCGAGCACAGTCCAGGAGCGCCAAGCCTTGGAGCCTCGTGCGCAACTCGTGCGGGCTTTCCCACCAGGGTTCCGGGAGGAACGGACTGGCTGGACTGATGATCGATGGCTCCCCTTGGCTCCCGCCTTCTCTCAACTACACCCTCACAACTCTCTCAAAGCGAACAAAGTCACTCTCACCACTCAAGCGCTTGCTGTCTCTTGCAGTGTGCCGTGCGCGATTCGCCTGATGCCCCCCCTTTCGAGTCTGCTCTTCGCCTCCGTATCCCATCGAGCAACGCGTCCGTCATTCTCAGGCTGGCGCTGACGGTCCCATTCACACCAATATCGCCTACGACGGCTGAAAACTTCACGCATCCACCGTTACACTCTTTTCTCGCTGGTTTGGTCTCATACTCGCTGACAACGCGCGTCCATTTGCCTACGCGGCCCCGTTTTCGCGGCACCAGATCGGAAGGGAGGCTGCATGGCACATACCGACAACAGTTCCAGGTACGCTATGTCGACGCTCATTTATCACCAGCATACTCACCGTTTCCGGCAAACGCACAATTAGCTCAGCCGCCACGACCCGCGCCCTTGTCTCTACAGCCGATGTTCGTACGCGGAGCTCACGACTCACGCATCCGCATCGCCTATATCACGACATCTCTGAGTCGGTATTCGATGCGCAAGCAACAGAGGACCAAGTGAGTCAGAGTTCCAACCGCTGTTTCTGCACAGCGAGACGGCGCGGTCAGCGCTGTAAGTGAGAGCGGAGTGCAGCAACGGGTGCACATACCTCTACGCCCCTTTTCGTTTCTTCTCGTATGATCATGCCCGGAGCCGTCGGTGCGTGCGCTCTGTCGACCGCGTGACCTGGGGGAGCACGCAGTTGCATGACGGCTGCGATTCACGGTGCGCCGATCGCACTACCGCGCCGCGCAGAAGTCGGGGGTGTGTACGAGCCGCCTCTGGCAGATGCGTAGTCTCCATCACTCATCGGGTCTGCCTTTGCAGCGAACAACAATCGTGCACAATTAAGCAGCAACCGAGCCCGCGGTGGTGAAACTGGGCGCGGGGGCGCATTCAGACGACTCTGTCTGCAGAAGATACATGCGACACGGGCGGCGGACATACATGGGGTCGCGGAGGATAGAGAGTACCCGTGGAGACTGCGTCGCCGGAATCGACCCCGCTCCCGCCGCGCCGCGCTCTTCTCGCTTTTAAACAAGCTCGCCTGCCTCGCCGCGCACGCCTGGTCCTCCCCTAACACCTACGACCTCGCGCACGCCCCAGTCCTCGTCCTCCCGCATATCCCGCGGACGTCTCGGGAGCGCGCCGCGCTCCCTTTACTATTCGCGCCCGCAGTAATCGGCGGGCGCGGTATACACTCTGGTGTCGCAGCACGCCCCAGAGTTTCCTCGCAACCAGGGGCGCACAACTCGCACCCACTGACGCCGCCGTGGTCCGCGCAAACAATGGCTACGACGCGTCATCGTGTGCTGTGTGCTCCAGGAAGCCCTCCGACGCGCTCCTCGATGGCAGCGTATCTCCAGCCAGAGCGTGCTCCCGCTCGGCGACGACGCGCTCCGCCCGCCCCTCGCGTACTCGTTCGGCGGCCACCCGCTCGCGCTCAGCACCTCTGCCTCGGGACCCTTGCGCTCTGCCCCGCCGCTGAACCCAAGCCTACCGTCTGTTTTCACTCTGTCGCTCTCTCGTCCTGTCGCCCTCTCGCTATCACGCTCTTTCGTCCTGACGCTCTGTCGCTCTCTGACGTCTCGCCCTCGCCGCCTCTCTCGCTCCCTCGCCGTCTCTCTCTCGCTCTCTCGCCACCTCTCTCTCGCTCCCTCGCCACCTCTCTCTCGCTCCCTCGCCGTCTCTCTCTCGCTCCCTCACCATCTCTCCCTCGCTCCCTCGCTCCCTCGCTCCTTCGCCGCCTCGATCGCTCTCTCAGCTCTCTCTCTTACTCCCTCACCACACCGTTGCAAGATGCCGCTCAGCTGGGAATCACGCCAGGTGCGTACCCTCCGATGTGGTCAAGTGTTCGAACTAATCACTATGCAGGTTATGCTATCGATTTTCAAGGCAACCAAGAACGCGCGTTACACGCTCAAATGGATCCATTTCAATGATGTAAGTACATGTCTTCGATATCCGCGCTGCCCCCGCTGACGATCTACAAGGCCATGGCGGAGCTGGGGTTTGAAATCACGCAGGCCGGCGTGGTTTTGACCTACGCCGTTCCGCCGCGCTGGGGCGGGGGCTCGCTCGTGTTGCACATGGTGCATACTGTCGCTCTCCCGGAGCGGCTCGCGCAGTCCTTGATCTTCTTGTTACAGGACCACGAGTGGAAAATGGAAAAATCACAGCAGGATTAGTACGTCTGGCTGAAGTCTGGTTACATTTTGTGTCTGACTCGTTTCGTCAGCGTGAAGACGCGTCTTTCGCATGCGTTTGGCTGGGACAAGTGGACCTTCGTCCGCGATCTTTAGGAAGGCTATCGTGGTGTCGAGAACATCGCACGCGATTAAAATGTACATGTATATGTTGTATCGATCTACCGTGCTTACATACCGGCACCTCGAAGATATGGTGCGCAGATGCGGGATCGTTGGACTGGAACAGTGCGCGCGGTCATGCCCACCTTCGACACGCCATCCGACACGCTCCTCGATGGCGGCGCGTCTCCGGCCAGAACGCGCACCCGCTCGGCGACGACGCGCACTCCTTCCCTCCCTCGCGCACCCCTTCCCTCCCTCGCGCACCCCTTCCCTCCCTCGCGCACTCCTTCCCTCCCTCGCGCACTCGTTCGGCGGCCACCCGCTCGCCCTCAGCACCTCAGCGCCTCAGCGCCTCCGCCTCCCGCGTCGGCGCTCTTGCGCGACGCCCCGTCGCCGAGCCCGCACACGCACACGCCCGCCCCTCGCACACTCGTTCGGCGGCCACCCGCTCGCCCTCAGCGCCTGCGCCTCGGGAGCCTTGCGCCCCGCCCCGCCTCTGGACCCGCACACGGCCGCCCCGCGCGTACTCGCTCGGCGGCCACCCGCCAGTGCTCAACGACTCCGCCTCGGGACCCTCGCCCCCCGCCTCACCGCCTCACCCGCACACGCCTGCGCGAAGCATCTCGACGCCGCGCACGCACGCGGGCGAGGAGGCCGGCAAGCCCGATGCGCTCACAGGTGCGTCGCGAGACGTTCCTCGGGTGCGCCGGTAGCGCGGACGCGCCCTTCGCAGCGCGGCCGGCTCTCTGGCGCGGGTATGCGCTCCCGCGACGCGCTGAGGAGCTGCCGCGGCGCGCGAGAAGCTCTCGCGGCGCGCAGAGGTGCGTCGGGGAGCGGCGCGGCGCGCTAT
>NW_007360330.1:916798-919862 GCF_000271585.1 Trametes versicolor FP-101664 SS1 | reverse complement strand
GCCACCGCTCCGCCTCAGCGCCTGCGCCTCGGGAGCCTTCGCGCCCCGCCCCGCCTCTGGACCCGCACACGGCCGCCCCGCGCGTACTCGCTCGGCGGCCACCCGCCAGTGCTCAACGACTCCGCCTCGGGACCCTCGCCCCCCGCCTCACCGCCTCACCCGCACACGCCTGCGCGAAGCATCTCGACGCCGCGCACGCACGCGGGCGAGGAGGCCGGCAAGCCCGATGCGCTCACAGGTGCGTCGCGAGACGTTCCTCGGGTGCGCCGGTAGCGCGGACGCGCCCTTCGCAGCGCGGCCGGCTCTCTGGCGCGGGTATGCGCTCCCGCGACGCGCTGAGGAGCTGCCGCGGCGCGCGAGAAGCTCTCGCGGCGCGCAGAGGTGCGTCGGGGAGCGGCGCGGCGCGCTATAGTGCGCTCAGGAGCTCTCAGGAGCTCCGAGCAGCTCCGAGCAGCTCCGAGGCGCGCTCAGGAGCTCTGAGGTGCGCCAAGGAGCTCCAAGGAGCTCCTCCACGCGATTCTTACCCTTTGATATTTTAAATACCACGCGCATGTCAGTAGAATATCTTGCCTTATGATATTTTGAATACCGTTTGCACCCGGATACGCTTATGATATTCTAAGTGTCATAAGCATATCGTGCCTTGTGCTTTGTTCCCGATATATAGAATATCCGGACCCGTTCCGATTGCCTCGGAATTTATCGTTACAATGCCATTTCACTCTGCCCGCCACGTTGTATATACAAAGGCTATCGTACTTACCGACATGTTCATGATACGTTAAGTTTCGGCGCCGTTTCGCGCGCGAGGGATTACAACGTTCATTGTAGCACAACATTTGTACTATATGCCGTTGCAAAGAATTCATACGACTTCTTTAATGCCTTACAGATGTCATACGCGATCCCCTTGGGCCGGTACGATCGCGTCATTTAGAATTCCTTCACCGTTTCGTGCTCAAGGACTGTTCATTATGTCTGGTATCCCGACATCTAACGGACGTACAAAATTACTAGGCCTTTGATAGCGAGTCAGAAATCTTAAGGCCAGTTATAATTTGCTTCAAGTTCGGTTCCCGTATCAGGGGTCCTGATATCGTCCGATGTTTGCCGTGTGAGTATTTCAAGCGGGGGGCACGGGCGCTGGCGAGTCGGAGCAGAGCGCCGACGCGCGCGAGATACACAAAGTCCGCTAAACAGGCGCCCGTCCCTCGTCTCGAAATACGACCGCGCGCGGTGGGTTGCGACGTCGCACGCGGGCACAGACAGAACGGCGCAGAGGGCGGATGGGCTGAAAACGAGCCGTTGATGAATTAACGGTGATATCGTAGATACAGGCGGTACTAGTGCTACGCGGTCCGATCTCCGTGTGTGCGCCCTCGTCCCCACCGCGCGCCGAGGGGGATACACGCACCCTCCTCGGAGAGAGAAGTGTGCATCCCCTCCACTCTCAAAAATTATCAGTGGTACGCTAGCAACGCCCGCCGGCTGCCCGCACCCGCACCCGCATCCGCACACCCGCCGCGCACCTCTCCCTCTCTCCCCTCCCCACCCGCCTCTCCTCTCCGCCTCGCCGCCGCCTCCGACGCGCGCACACGCCGCGCACGCGCCCCCGCTTGCACGCAGACTCTTCCCCCGCATCTGCCCGGTCTGGGCAAGGTGCGTTCGTCCAGTGCGCGAGGTCCGAGTCGTCAATGAGCGGGTCAGCCGTGTCGTAGTACTCCGTCGCATTATGTCGCCGCTGCTGAGAAGACCGTGAGTACGAGTAGAACAATAACACTAGACAGAATAAGTATCGGCACGGAGCATCGTACATGCGCAACGCGCAACCATGCGGACAGCGGACAGGGGCGGAGGGGTGCACCTTTCATCTTCTATCCCTTCCGTATGGCTCCGGCCCCTCCTGTATATACGCGTAATGCGGGCCCCAAGCTCCGGGAAATTCCACTTTCTCTTACCCCTTCAGAGCTCAAGTTTCTCTGGTCCAGAATAGGCTAGGAATATGACCTGAATTGGTCTCCTGGTTCAGGACCAGAGACAGGCTTGGAACTAGGATTGTAGAGAGCAAAGCGGCATATAAAGCCATTTGTTATCTGGCAAGTAACTTTACTAAGCAGAATTCCGGACCCAAACTAGCCTAGCAGCCAGGCTATTGACAGGAGACCAGTTCGGGTGCTTTTGCAAGCCTATTCAGGACTGGAACCCGGACCAATTGCGTGTTGTGAGATACCTCAGGTCCTAAGCAGGTACCAGAAAGTTTCAGGCGCAATGGGGGGCACACCTAGGATGTAGGCAAAGAGTGGAAGCCAGAAAGAGAGATAATAAACATCTGACTAGGTCAGTATGTCATGCACCCCCATTTTTGCGTTTTTGTAGCTCTACGGTTCTGCTGCAATGCACTTGGAACCTCACAAGATGCCTAGAGCCCTGTCCACCACCACAACATACAGAAGGTCCGTTGTGTACATGGCTGTGAGGTGTGGGCAGACTTGGTGCCAAGTGTTTCGTGCTGTCTGGGCATTCTGGACATGTTTTGTGCAATGTGGTGCCTAGGCTATCACAGGTGCCAGTCCATTTTGCGATACAGGTTCCGTACGGACTTTCCAATTGTTCCTGTACTTTCTGAGCTACCTGTAAATCCTTGTCTCTGTAAATACTGGCCTCATATTTGCACAATCAAGATTCTCCTTCCCTCAGAATTTCATTTTTTGCCTACATCTGTAGCAAATCCTATGGCAACCCTCTGTGATTAGTGACTTACAGCTGGAAATTTCAGGTCATGGCAGCTATATATATATATATGCCCAGGCACATCAAAGTTGTGCATGCACCATAACCCATAAGCACGAGAAGGGCATAAAAATGGTATTTTTGGCAGCCCTACAGGGCCCAACACTAATATATACACTAGACGGTCATGGTCACAAGCAGTTGTGTTGCTTTAGACAGCTGTGCCACTTAGTCCCCGGAGGTACATAAAGACTGATTCTCCTTATAAAAAGATCACCCACACCCCCCTGAACTTATTGTGAATTGATCATACAAAGATCACCCCACACCCCCC